>NC_133971.1:5433263-5734959 GCF_031877795.1 Strix aluco
GGTCCCCTCTACACACCATGCAACTGATGCCATGTGGGGTAAATGGGTCACACTGATCACACTATAGGTTCGAATATGGAGCCCCAGCTGCCCAGGAATACTGGAAGTGATCACAAATTGGCCAGAAGGCAGATTTTGGAGTGGTGCCACAGGAAGAAGTGATGTATGTTGAAGAGGCCCCACCATGTAATAAACTACTGAATAACGAGAAGTGATATGCCCTGTTTACCGATGGGTCCTGTTGCACTGCAGGGAAACATCGAAGGTGAAAAGCAGCTGTGTGGAGCCCCACACAATGGGTTGCAGAAGCTGCTGAAGGATAAGGTGAATCGAGTCGGTTTGCAGACGTGAAAGCCATCCAACTGGCCTTGAATATCACTGAGCAAGAAAGGTGGCCAGTGTTCTACTGCTGTACTGATTCATGAATGGTGGCAAGTTCCCTGGGTGGGGGGTTACAGCATTGGAAACAGCAACTGGCAACACAGAGGCAAACCCATCTGGGCTGCTGAATTATGGCAAGATATTGCTGCTCGGGTAGAGAATCTTGTTGTGAAAGTACGCCATGTAGATGCTCATGTACCCAAGAGCCGGGCCACTGAAGAACATCAAAACTGGATATTAAGAAGCATTTCTTTACAGAATGTGTTGTTAGGTGTTGGAATGGGCTGCCCAGGGAAGTGGTGGACTCCCCATCCCTGGAAGTGTTTAAGAGTCGGGTTGACATAGCGCTGAGGGATATGGTGTAGTTGAGAACTGTCAATGTTAGGTTAATGGTTGGACTAGGTGATCTTCAAGGTCTTTTCAAACCTAGATGATTCTGTGATTCTGTGAAAATAACCAACAGGTGGATCAAGCTGCTAAGATTAAGGTGGGTCAAGTAGATCTGGACTGGCAACATAAGGGTGAACCATTTATGGCTCCCTGGGCCCATGACTCCTCAGGCCATCAGGGAAGAGATGCAACATATAGATGGGCTTATGACCAAGGGGTGGACTTAACCATGGATGCTATTGCACAGGTAATCCATGAATGTGAGACATGTGCTGTGATCAAGCAAGCCAAATGGTTAAAGCCCCTTTGACATCAAGGATGATGATTAAAATATAAATTTGCAGAGGCCTGGCAGATTGATTATATTATGCTCCCACAAACTTGGCATGGCAAATGCTATGTGCTCACAATTGTGGAAGCAGCCACCGGATGGTTGGAAACATATCCTGTGCCCCATGGCCCTACATGGAACACTATTTTAGGCCTTCAGAAGCAAGTCTTGTGGCAGCATGGCAGGCCAGAAAGAATTGCATCAGATAATGGGATATATTTCTGAAATAATCTCATAGACACTTGGATCAAAGAACATGGCATTGAGTGGGTATATCACATACCCTACCATGCACCAGCCTCTGGGAAAATTGAGTGGTACAACAGGTTGCTAAAAACTACACTGAGAGCAATGGGTGGTGGAAATTTCAAACATTGGGCATGCGTTTAACAGAAGCCACCTGGTTAGTCAACACCAGAGGATCTGCCAACCAGGCTGGCCCTGCCCAGTCAAACTTCCTACGTACTCTAGACAGGGATAAAGTCACTATAGTGGACATTAAAAATATGTTTGGGAAGACAGTCTGGGTTATTCCTGCATCGGGTAAAGGTAAAGCCATGTGTGGGATTACTTTTGCCCAATGACCTGCATGCACTTGGTGGGTAATGCAGGACAGAGAAGTCTGATGTGGGCCTCAAGGGAATTTGATTTTAGGTGAAAATAGGCAATGAATGGAACTGTCAAATAACCCTGTTATTGCATAGCATCACAGAGTAGCTGAATGAAGTACTCCAAGTGTGGTCTCACAAGAGCAGAGTGGAAGTGGGGAATGACCTCCTTTGACCTGCTGGGCATGGTTGTATATGGTAAGACTGAGCTGATTTCATCTGTCTTATAAAGTTATAGAATATTATTTTATTATGCAGAATATGACTTAAAGTAATTAGCAGAGAATGCCAACGTAATATGTGCTAATGTAATGAAAGTAGAACAAGAAAGCACACTCTGTTCCTCTTGGCTTTCTACTCAATACTATTATGAAATCTCAGGGAAGCAGAGAAGACAGCTGGCTCTTTGTCCGGTGCAGCCTCAGCTTTCCTTACATCTCCTGATGACTAGAGTGATAAGAGATGCTCAGCAACTTCCCTTCAGTACCCTCAACAACACCTTCAGAAGCTCTTCTTTCCCTCCCCAAAAGTCCATTGTCAATATCCCTCACTGCTTTCTGAGGTTTGATCTTTGATTTACCATGAGCAGATGTTTGCAATGGCAAAGTTTATCTCTTCTCCATCTTCTTTCAGCTGAAAAGTCTTAATGCCTTCAGTCAATCCCTGTGTATCAGTTTGTTGATATCTCATCACCCTTGCTGCTTTCTCTGGATTCATTTACTTCATTTGGCCCATTTCAATTTGGCCCATAGCATGACACTATGCTTCAACCCAGATTGGCCAAGTAGAGCAGTAATTCCATTTCTCGTGTCTAGCAGCCTCTATTCCTTCTGTCTCAGTATAGTTCCTGTTTATTTTAATGGTGTGAAAAGGTTGACTCTTTTTCTGTGTGCAGGATGTCGTTATGTAAATGTTTTCTACAGCTCTTCTACTTGTGAGATGCTGACCATTCTTTATTTCTGACATTTCTAAGTATAATACCTCTCATGGGAAATTACAGTTCAAAATGCTGATTGGGAGTATATGCCAAGGAGTACAGCAAAACCAAAAATGTTAATCTCTCCTACTATAGATTACAAAACTCGAGAAAGTTTTAGAAGTTTAAAGGCATAACATGCTATAATTTTTCTTAAAGCATTTTACTATGGTGACATGCAAGTGATTGAACTCAAGCTCTGTCTTGGGGTACACCCAAATTCACTTTACATGTCTTTATTTTAGAACAAGTGCTGTCTTCACATCAGCAGTCTTCTTCCCTCACCTTTCCACAGAACGGATTTCTAACAAGTTCTCCTGATGGCACCTTAAAAGCAGAAGGAATGAAATATATACAAATATGGCAAACTTTTTTAAAATAACAAGCCTTAAAAAATGATCTGATACATTGTTCCAGGACATGAATTCACTTGGTGTGAAACTGTGACATTTCCAAGTACTTTCACACACCTGTGCGAAAGCAACTGGTATAAATGGAAATAAAGAGCTCAAGTGTTAGATTCAAGGTGCTAATAAGATACAGACCTTTATTTTTGGACACAAGCTGTTTCAAGACACTTTTTTGGGTCTGAAAGTGAATTAATCTATCCAAGGAGACAGAGTCAAAGTAGCTATGAAGCTACCTGGAACATTGAAAGGGGAGATCTGCAGGCAGTACAAATTCTGTCTTCTGTTTAATGTTTTTTTCAAACTGGTCTGATAACATGGAAGGTGCAAAATCCTTTGTAAATGGTAAAAGGAAAAGATATTAGCTACAGTTGGCCTGTCTTTAAAAATATTATTAATTATTGCCAGTGTTTTCTTGGAAGTACAACAGTGCATTTATTATTTAAGTTCTGTGTAAAGTGTTATGCTTGTGAATGTCTGATTTGAGCTTGAGTTGCTCTGAATACTTGCATTTACCGTTTTCATGTCATAATGAGTTTGACATTTAACAATGTATAAAATATAATTTCTTTTAGCAGTTTCACATTTGTTGCAGTTTGATTTTACTAATGGACCCTTCAGTTAAGTGCTAGTGTTTTCACAAGGTTGAAGTCCAAACTGCCCCGCCTAATTTCCTGTTTATTTTTTGCCTAACAGTATTTCTGTTCACCTCAATATTAGTTTATCCTTAATGTGCAGATAGGTAGCATTAATTGGAGACAGAGATGGAAGCAATATTCTCATAATAATCCCTTAATTAAGCTTGGGAGATAAGGGTTGTAGCACTAAATGAAGAAAAATTGCTTAAACAACATTTTAGAGGGGACTAATATATATATGCAAAAAGACTTGTGCAGAGTTTGAAGAGACTATATTTACCAGTGAGTGTTTTTACTCTCCCACAAAATCTAACAACCACTTTTGTATTAGAAGGGGATTTTCCAATACCATATTCCTTATTAGCCCCATGTAGCAAATAGAAGACCTGATTAATCAACTAGCTTTAGGGCAGTAAAGCCAATGCCAGCTGGTTTATTTGTTCAAAGTTTAATATTAAATATCAATTAAAATTAACCATGCTAATAAACTGCTCATGTAAGTATTTAAGCCATGAATCAGAAGCAATAGTTACCATAATATGCCTTCCTTTCTAGTAAAAATCTAGGAGGAATACTGCACCAAGATGTCAGAAAATTATTTATTATTTGCTCGAGACGGTATAGCAGATATGGGTGTTTGTCATTTTGCCCATCAAGGTCTAAGCCGAATTTATAATTCCACAAAATTCGTTCAAATTTTGGATTACAATTTCATGGTTTGAGAGCTTGAACTCATATAAGCAGGCACAAAAGCAAAGAGAAATTTCTTGTAATCACATATGCTGAAGACAGCATTTGACACAGATTGCAGGTCTTGCCCAGAACTGGTTCTAATGATTAAATGAATTCTGAAACTAAAAGATGAAAACCATCCATTTTTTCACTGATATTTAGCAATGTAGAAAGTCAGGAATACCTGATTCCCTCTGTTCTTTGCTGGAAATATTTAATTACCTGAGGTTTATTTGAAGCTGGTAGTTTATTACAGTAATGAAAAGCAGGTGTTATTTATTTATGTTTTACTCATTTTATGTAGTCTTTGTTCTGATTTAACACCACTGCTGAAAGCACCCATAAGACCTTCCATTTTAAATGCTTTAAAAATTACACTTATACAGTGTATCTGGCTGTACAATGAGATGAAATATAAAGACAAGCTAATCACAAGTGTGTGAGGATTTTGGTCTGGATTTCACAATATTAAGAAATACACCGCATCCCCAGGCCACTTTTCTGTTGCTCTTGCAAAGCGCAAAGAGACAAGAAGACACTCAGGCTCACTACTGGTAAAGCAAGTTTTCCATGGTATTTGTTGATAATGAAAACAATTTGTCTGCTTTTAAAACTATGATCTAAAAGTGGCTGAGCTTAAAGTTGTGCTTTAGAGATGCATTTCTTGGAGGAGGAAATGGCTGTGTGATCCACAGTCTCTGACTGTGCCTATTGATTTTGTAAGCAAACAAGCAAGGATCCTTTAAATAAATACCCATCCGTAGCAACAGAGTGTGTGCAAGTAGGATGAAGGTTCACCATAACAAAATAGAAAACTGGACTTCTGTCTCTTACAGTTTGTATTATAAGAATAGTTGGCTAGATCAGTCTACTTTGCTACGACTAACATTTCCAGAGGGAACATTTGGGATGTTTCAAGTCAAGTACAATGTCTGAGCCAGATTTCTGAAGGTACATACACAGTCTGCATTCATAGAATCATAGAATCATTTAGGTTGTAAAAGACCTTTAAGATCATCAAGTCCAACCAAAATAAGAGGCGAGATCCCACATAAATTTGTTTATAAATGATTCCTTCTTCCTTTGTTAAAATTTCTACTCAAGGAAACAGAACATCATGTTTTGTAAACACACAGCCTGCACTGAGAGAACAACTGTACGTGCATCACAGGTCTCTCCTCCAAGAGAAAAACTGATTGAGACACTGCATGTTCTGCTGCTACCCAGAAATACATCAGTTAACTAGAAATTACCGTTTCACACTTAGAAGATCCGCAAAACATAGCATGATCACACAGTAGTTATTTTGTTAGGAACCACCTTTCATAGCTCTAATACACAGTTATAGGAGTCACCTATATAGGTAGAATAAATGCCACTTTTGTGTTAGTGTCAATTATGTGAGATAAGGCCAACAGTTGCCTACAGCAAAGTCAGACTCTTCTTACACCTTTATTGTGTTTATGGGTCTGTGAACAAGGTCATGAATGCTACAACGTCTAATTTGGCAATGGTCAGCCCCATATCCAATTTCAAACACATTGTGCAGACATGCAATATCTGAGTATGTTCATACACCTGTTTTAGACTGAAAAAAGTAAATATCCAGTCCCTGTAAGGAGATTCACACAAACTGAGTGAGATGTACAAGGTTTCAAAGAGTCAGTTGAAAGAATTGTGCTCTAGCTGTGCTTTCAGGCCACCTCAGAGTCATGCTTGAGCCAGAGCTCTTCCACATACTATATGGCTCAAATCTTGGCTTACGTACTCACTAGCAGGCAGGCAGACAGGCTCAAATCCTGGCTGCTGCAGGCACCACGAACACAGTCCTGCCTCAGCCCCATGGCATAGGCATCTCTAGCAGCTGGGATTCAGATTAGCTAAATTCCATTCTGATGGGAGATGACTGAGCAGAAGTTGCTCGTGAAAAGAGACAATCATATCTTAAGTACGGTATTCTTCCTGTTAGAGTGTTGCAACTAACTGTTGCCACTAGAAGAGCTAGGATGAGAGAAATTCACACATGAGAGAAATTTACACATTCCCACTCTTCTGGGAAGACACCAAACACAATTCTCAGGGTTTAATCCAATGATTTCCCCATGCTAAATTCTTAAGATATTGTAATAATATTCTTAAGAGCCTGATTTCCCATTTTCCTGATCACAGGGTTCATAAAGTCCAGCTGTAACACCAGGACTTCACTCTGGGCTCTGTTGCTACAAGAGGATGCAGCTCCCTACCTTGATTCCAGAGCCTGGCTTGTAACTGTAGGTTTTGACCTGTCAGTATGAATGTAAATGGAAAATGGGAGACAGAGCAAGTCTCTTCATGCCAAATCTTTCAGTCTTCAAGGGGCTTCTCTAACGTGTATGTTATCTTCACCAACAATACCTTCAGCTATGACCCCATGTTCTCAGCGAAAATGTCTGCTCGCCCTCCTTAATGTCATGCCAACAGTGGTTATCTATCATGTTCTGAATACACTGACACCCACAGGCAACTCATTTAGGCTTCTGTGCAGTCACTTCAGTTTGTCAGAGTCACCTACTGAAAGATATTTTATTTGTGTCTACCCATATATTTGTCTTAATTCTCTGTTAGGCAGAGCTTTAAAGCATCTCTGTTACGATCATATTTTTGACCAGGAGGAACTCAAATCTTCAGATGTTTCATGTGGGAATTGAGAATTACAGCATCATTTAAGTGAAACTGTCTTCATGTATCCAGGAGAACTACACAGGAACATTAAAGATCTCTATTTTGGCATCTCACATAAATGTCGGGTCTGAGAAAGATGAGTGTGACTATCCACAGTCAGAGGCCCTTGATCTCTAAGGGTAAGCTCTTACAATTTTATCTTTTTTTCAAGCCTTACTCATTCTTTTATGATCTGAATGACAGAAGTGTGAGGTTCATTTGCTTGTTTTACAGCTTTAAGAGTAGGAAAGGGTGAGCATCTTGTTGGTGAATCTTACAGAGGCTGAACCAAGAGAGAGCTGCAGGGAAAAGGTCACTGGACCAAATAGTAGAGGAAGCTGTTCAAACGAGTGAGCAATGATGACAGTTTTGTTACAATACAGTAGCAAGTCAAGAAACAGAGCATTGCTTTATGCAAAGAAACCAGAATGCCCTCTATGCCTGTTGGAAACAACAGGCATAATTAAGCCACCACTGAAAAGCAGGGTGACTGTCTTCGGACCGATAATTATAAGTGCAAATAAACCAAAGTTAAATTACAAAAATCTCACAGAAAGCCAGAGAAGTCACATGTAGTTTCACTGAGGCTGAGCACCACACCACCAAGCTTAATTAAGCGGCTGAGACACAGTGAGGACATTTATCAAGCCCTCAATATGCTTTTAACTTCCTGGGTTTGACAATCCAAGTGTAAATCAGAGATTACTGAGTATTAGAAGGAAATCTACTTGAGCATGGCAACAGAGCTTACAATTTGATAAATATTCTAGCTGAGTATTCATGGTGAGCAGTGTCTTTTTCAAGTATGTGCACAGCCTGTGAATTGATTATCTCTGCCTAATGTTCTTCTTTAGGGCTTCTACTCAGCTGCAAAGTGGCAAACAGTTGATCAGAATCAAGGATTTTATAACAGATGAAAGCAGATGTCTAGCTGGGAGATCGTGTGCATGAAGATGTTAAACAAAATAACTAACAGACGTCTACCTATTTTATCACCAAAATGCATCCTACCCAAGAAGCAGGAAGCAGTTGGCTTGCTGATTTTTACATTTTTTGAAAGATAGATTTTTTAGCAAGAGCTTAGCCAGTCAGTGAAGAACTTTCTAGTGACAGATCTGTTAAATCAGTGCACGTCTGGCAAGATCACTCTTGAGGGTAGGAGAGACCATACTGATATATATTACCATGTGAGGCTGATATGTCATTTTATTTTCTTCCTCCCCCCCACCTCTCCCCAGCCTTTAGCGTTACAGCTCAGAGGACAGGCCGTAAAACATAGTAATTTTAGAAGTGGATCTATTGTTACACAGATGCAGGGGGGCTAGTTTACAAGCTGCAAAACTGGGAACAATAATAGCTTGCCAATATTGAAATCACTGGCCTATCTTGGGTTCTGTGAATACCTGGAGCTGGTTTGGTTTCAACCAACGTACTGACACTTTATAGTTGTTAATGTACTGAAGTCTGAAGACAAGCCCAAAATTCTGGAAATTCAGTTTGAAGCGCTAGCATATCATACAAGAGGGGGCAGTCCATGCACATTAAAGGTCAAATTAACATATTTTCATGCTTTCATCTCATTTTTTAACATTTTTGAAAAGCTAAAAAGAGTGTGTGAAAATTCTTGTGGTACATGTCCTTGCTACAAGCATTTAAAGAGTAATCAAGAGATTTCTTCATAAATCTTACAGATTATGTACAGTAATCCATTATGCTACCTCTATTTTTTTTATTTTTTTAGATCATCAAGGGTTTTAGGGATTTGTAAGCATTTATTTTGCAGGACTTTTTTTTTTTTTTACTTACACTTAACAAATCAATATTATACAAGCAGAAAGCTATTCTGAAGTGGATAAGTCAGAATGCAGGGTGTGGGGGGAATATTACTAAAACCTAAGAACACCTAAAACTTTGAAAAATGGTATGATCTTTCACTATTTTTCTATCTTTAAAATTAAAAAGTTTTAATCTAGAGTTATTTGATACAGAACAGGTTTCAGTAATATACTGTAATGAACAAAACATTTTGCTCTACAACTTCTTTTTAAAAGTTGATGTGTATAATATTTGTAGTCTAATTACACATTTCTGGGAATTTATTTTATTATTCTGTCTGGAATACTTCAAAGACAGCTTTGACACAAAACTCAAGTCCAATTGCACAATAATGCAACACTGCTAAGGAATGCCAATGATGAGACCTATTCTACAGAGTGGGTAAATGACCATATTTTCTCTTATATTCTCCTTGTTTAGTTTTTTACTATGAGAGTATGCAGGGTGTTTATGTATGACTCATATATGCATTTACACCTTTCTTCTCCATCTTTCTCCAAGATAAAACAGATTTTGCACCTTAACAGGATGACACCAGTATCCTAATGTTTAGTATTTCTAAAAACTGTGCTTTTAGGGAAATGCAGATATAAAGATTTTTTGTTAACATAGTACTTCAAGCTGTTTCAAAAATACTGAATTCTTTTCCCCCAGGAAAGCAATATAGCCTGATGATTAAAATCTACAGCAGCTGTTAACTTGCACAAGCATTAGTCATGGTGTTATGATAGCACTAATAATGAAATATTTGTGTGAATGTGTCATCTTTCAGTGTAAAGATGTACCAAAGCTCGATATTAGAAGATTATCGGGTTTGAGAGACATCACACGTTAATGTATATAGTAACAGGAAATAGGTAACTTGAATGTAATTAATAATGCAAAACAAACAAACAAACCCAAAAACCCAAAAAAGTCCCTCTATAAAAAAAACCCCAAACCATCTTTACTTACATAATGTCCACATTAACAAAATTATTTATCTCTCCTAAATACAGTTTCTAGTACAAGTTTGTTGACTAGCTAAGGACAGAAAATCTTATTGATAGCATTTCATGGAGAGCAGATCCGGAATTTTAGTTGACAAGGATATACTGATTAGCTGTTGGATAACAAATGGTCTTTAAGAACAACAAAGTATAATTAGAGAAAAGAAGAAGATTTATTTGGAAGTGGGTTTGGTTCTTTTCCTGGTCAGTCTGAAGGATGAGAGTAAACCCTGTAGTTTCCTATAAGGGTGCTTGAAGAGTTGGTGGGGTAACTTTCAAAATGATGTTCTGACCCCTAGCCAAAGGCGATAGTGTCTTCCCTGTGGTGTCTCAACAGGACGTTAGTGCTGCGGTTGTAACAGGGACAGAAGTCCAGCTCTGACAGTTATTTCAGTAAATGATTGCTGTTGTGGAAACATCCAGAAATTTGGGGTTTATGGTGAATCTGTAATCTCATATTAATTACTATTTATTTATCTATTTACTTACTTACTTACAGAAGAACAAGCAAACTGTAATTTTCAGGGCAAGCATCTAACACCTTCAGGGAGCCAATATGAATAATACAAGCAAGATGTTATTTATTTTAGACTTCAGCCTTACATTAATTATTATGCCAGCAAAGCCTTTCAGTACTAGGCTTCACTGAAGTCACTTCTATATAATACATAATTCAGGAGTGGTTTTACAGTTGTATATATATCCGTTTACTTATACCTGTATCTTTCCCTTTTATATTTATACAAAGGTAGATTGTGTACATCCAAAAAACTTTTGCAAAACTTTATTTTGAAGGGGTTTATTTGTAATGATCAATAAACAAACTGTGTGTAACTATGTGAAATTATTCCTCACACCACTACAAAAATATATAAATTAGAATCGCATAACAAATTTCAGAACAATCTATACTGGAATGCAAAACAGTTTATCTTCTGATGGGAAACACTTTTAGGCATCTAACACATTCATTTTTATTCTTCTCCAAAATAATTCTTGGGGAAAAAAAGTTTCAGAGCAGCTGCCTAATCTTTTCTTTCTGTGGGCTTTCAAGATGTGCTTAATTTATCCAGAGGCAGACTCCAGGTACTTTGTGATAATAGGTATAAGAGAATATGCATTATTCAATAGACTGACCTATATGCAAATGAACAGAACATAAACATTTTAACCTAAAAGTGCTTTTCCCTATATCACAGTGCACTGTGTAACGGCTAAAACCGTACCTCTGAAGTGGAGAACATAATATTGGCTTTAATGAATTTGGTCTGAGTGACTTTTTGAGACAACACAATTTAATAGATCAAGCTGTGGTCTGAGAATTAGAAACTCTGGACTTCTAATCCTGCTTCTGGCCTTCTACCAGAAGGAAATCATAGCCCTGCTGAGTTTAGCTTTCCTTTGAGTGTTAAAGTTGTAGACTATATTATTGCAGATAATTTTTGAAACTACTGGTTCAGGTACATATGTGTTTAATTTACATATGTGAAAGATTATAACATATTTCTGCATATATGTGTCTACTTAGAAGCATATAATATATTCATATTACTGCATATAGGTATAATTTCTTTATAAATCAAAATGGATGCTTCCATTGTGAATGTCCTCTAGTGGTTTTTTTACAGATGTAAATTTACAGGTTTAGCACATTTTTTTTTTCTGTCACAGCAGCACCATATGTTAATCAAGGATTTCCTTGAATAGCAGGATGAAAATAAGGAAACCTTCCTTCTCCTCATAACATGTTGAAAAATATAGGTAATCTTGTTATACAACATTGAGCACAATTATGTTCTGAAGGTCAGAGAAGTATATATAGCACTTCATGTTCAGCAGAAAGTACATCTGGTGATACATCTCTCCCAGTCACTTTCATCTCAATAAACCCCAGCCTACTAAAAACCCTAAAAAGTGATTGACATCTGCAGAGATTGCATCATCCCAGCCTATGATAAATTGAAATCCAGAAATAAGGTGTACCGGGTCTGGCTGCTACAGGGGAAAACCAATTCTGGCTCAGCCAGACCCAGTACATAAGGAAACATAAGAAACTAGAAATTTAACGCTGCATCTTTCACAAAACAGTGGAACAGATTAGCTATCTTAGGTTAGATGTTTATTTTTTTCCCTGAACCTATCATCCCTGAAACATATTGTTTCTCTTGAAAAGTGTTGCCATGCTTTTCAAAATCTCAGTTATTTGCAGAAATGTGGACTAAAATAAAACAGTTGGAGCACAAAAGACTTCCTAACCCATGTACAGAGAAGAAAAAATGTGAAAGATGCTTCAGGGACTCTGGTGATGTCCAGACTTGTGTGTACCCAGAAGAATGTGTTCTTTAGATATTCTGGTACATGAACACACAGTAAGCAGGATGATAATTGCTAGAAGAAAATTCAAATGCTTAGAGCAGAGGAGACGGGATGTGACAGGCCTTTTAAGAGTCCATTGCAAAATGGCCGTGGTGGGGTTTCAAAGCTCTGTGTTCTTTCGATCTCATTTGATATTAATGAGAGTTGCAAGTGCCAGCTCCTTTCAGGAGCAGGTCTCAAATTAGCAGCAGCCTCACGTACCTGTAGATAGAAACCCAGGGAGTACTCATGCTGTTGGCATGCAATGAAGAGGAGTAAAATTGACTCAGGAGTTAGAGATTGTGATCTTCCTGGTATCAAAGACAGGATGATAAAAGTAAAATTGTTGCTTTAAAAATCGTCCCTAGAAGCTGTAAAAAGGAACTGGCATCACTTTTTCTAAGCCTATAGATCTCACACAGTTCATTTGCCTTGCTCATATGAAAGCAGATATTAACCTTCCACATATTCTCTTCGTGACAACTGTCAGTGGATGTGTTTTTTCAAGACAGAGGTCTAGTTCCATGTTGAGAATAAACATAGTATAAAAAGACCCATAAGAAATGAACCTCGGGAGAGTGAAGAAAAGGCCTTTGTCTACGTCTTCTATTATATTCCTTGTAAATTGTCTTTCTTTTTGCCTGTTTTTGTCTGTTTTGCCTCTTTCTACCTCTGTAGCCTTCCATAACATAACATAACACAGTAACTCACCTTAGCTATTTACTGGTAATACCTTCCTTGGTATATATCTTCCTTTGTATACACAAAGATACCGCCCCTCCCCCAAACAATACAAATTTCAAAATCATTAAAAACCACAAAGCAGAACATCTAGACAAGTATTACAGTTTAGTATTTACTGAAAGTTGGATTTGCTAAGTTGTATTTCTGTTTACAACCCTGACTCTGCCCTTTGTTCAAGTGTAAGGTCTCAGTTGGTCACAAAACCAGCGTCTGCTGTGCCGTTTACTGCCTGATTTGACCTCTGCACTCAGTTTGATGTACTTCAAGGCAGGCTCTGATGTTCCATACACCAAGTGAAATATTTTGATGCACAAACACTTACTGTTTCATCTGGCATTTTTTAAAGCTTTATAAATACTGTGGCTCTTCCCTAAAGAAAACCAGATCTAGAGCATTGTTATTGCCACAAGCACTCTGGTTACAAACCCATCTGTCCATGTCTGCATTCTTGTGTGTCTGGATTCTTTCTTCCAGGCATTATACATACCATTACTGCTTATGCTTAATAAATTATCTTCCTTTAAAACTACCAGCAAGTTTCTGATTTGCTGCTGTTGACAAAACATAAGAAGGAATGAGCAAATTTAAGTTCCAGCCTTATTATTGCATACACTTTATGCTTTTTATAGGATTTTTATTTTAATTTTATAAAACTGAAATAAACATCTCTTAGGATAAGAAGCAAAATCTGTAGCTTTGTTGCTCAGGGACAGTAAATAATAAGATTCTTATATAAGACAGAAAAGGACTCAAGATTTAAAATGCCTCCAGAAACCTCCGTTCTGCTTACAAATTCAGCGCCGCACTGCAGTACTCTAATGAAAAATAATAAATTTTGTAGGCACTTCTACCTCCGACAAAAATCCCTAATGGAAAAGAAACAAATATCAACGCAATCCTTCCTGCTCCCCGTGTGTTTAAGTGAACACTCTTCACCTGTGGTAAGGTTCTCACAAGTCTTTAGTATTCACCGAGATAAACCACTTTTCTCCCCAAAGCTCCAAACTACTAGTTTGTTCATTTCAAATCCCCAGCTGAAAAGCTTAAAGCACGTGCTGGACATTGAGGCTACTTCTCTTCTGCCTTACACCTGAAGGAAGTCCAGAGTTGCACCTTTTTGCAGTTTCTCTCAACCTATTACATGTTCCCGGTTTTCATTTTGATCAAGGATGTCAGGCATGGTAATTGCATTCCTTTTCCTCTTTTGCTAGTCTTAAAAGTTTTGCATCACTGAGATGTTGGCTATGCTATGAAAAACAAAAGTGGGAAAAAGCGCAGCTCATAGCCTGTATATTTGTCATTCAACAGATGAAACCTGTGAACGTGAATCATGCAGTTTTGTTGTTTTCAGACACATTCTGTATAATGACTGTACTTAGCTGCAAGTGCACCTTTTAAAGATGATTTTTAAAAAGAGATACATTTTATAGAAACCTGCAAGAACAGCAATTATATTACAGAAAAATTAATTCCTTTTGCAAAATTCGATCGTGGATAAGTAAAAATGTTGCTGAGTGGAGAAATTTGAAGTAGTGCAAGTTTAGTTTGCATGGGAATACAAAATTCAGGTGCTTACTCAAAACTCACCTCGTACATCATTCATTAAATCCAATCCAGTAAATAAATTCAATGTGTAAATCTACTGACACACCCTCTTTTGAGTTTAAAACACAGAGCTGGAGTCCATATGCACACATGCATGAAATAGTTTGAAGAGATGGAAGAGGTGAAGGTAGGGTTTTACCCCTTTGGGGAGCTGAGCATCAAGGCTCCGAGAAAAACTGATGGGAGGTTGGATTAGTCAGTAGGTCTTTACAAATTCAAAGAATGAATTGAACTTTTGGAGGCTCCTGCCAGACTTTTCCGATTCTGTTCCCATACCACTGACATGTAAAATCAGGATCTGTATGTTTCATACTGACTTTCTGGCTTTTCCCAGCCTAGAAGCGCCTGTTTTCTTCTTGAGGAAACCAGATCTCAGGGATGGGACTGTGCATGCCAAGGATGTTTTCGAATAGAGGAAATGCAGACTTGTTTTGGGAATCCAGGAACAGTACAGGTCCCAAAGCTCAGACGTAGCTATGGTTACTGAAATGTTACGGAAGTGCAGAAATCTGGTGTCATTAGTTCACCTTCCACACACCATTGCCTGTCTTTCCTCCTCTCTTTCCCTGCGCTCCTCCTCTGCCCCTAACCCTACTGTTTTTGTGTTTCTATTCAACAGAATTTGTAACTCTGGCACATAGGTTAGGCAATTATTTTGTCTATCTTTAATTATATTCATGAAAATTGTGGGGGAAAAAAAAAAGAGAAATTAAGCCACTGCTTGTCACAGATTTGTACTTTTGACAATAAAAGGTCAACCATTTTAAGAAATACATTACATTATTTCTGTGAAAACACAGACAGGTTTAAACCCTACTGAGTTAGTTCCTCACATGGTCTCATATGAGTTTGGTACAGTTGAGATAGGTAGGACTGGAGGAAACGAGAAACTATAAGCACTGCCTTCTCCCCCTTACTTATAATTTAAACCAAATCATCTGACTACCCTGTTGCTCGCTAATGGGTCTGTATACCATATGCTGACTGCCATCGCTAAATCCTGGCACGATCTATTTGCGGACTGTGTGAGGAAAGAAAGCAGCTTTCAACCATCCACACCACTCCAGGACTCTTGTGCCTCCCAAGAAACAATGGGCTCCCCTGTTGCATTTTCTGCATCTAGGGCTGGAAAACAGGCTTGATTTTTTCTTACTTCAAATAAATGTTAATATCTAAAGTGCAAATATATTCAAGGACATAAATTTTACAATATATGCATACATAGGAGATATCACTAGGTATTCCCTTTTTGTTGTTGGGTTTTTTGTTTTTTGTTTTTACTGTTTTAAACTTGGAACTTCTGTAGCAAGCTTTACTACTTGTTTGCTGTTCCCATGTTCTCATCCATCACTGAATGAGAGGGAAGGAAGGACCTCTGTGGCGACCAGGGATACCTATTTCTTAAGACAGCTTCTAAACATTAGTTCCACTAGAAGTAATGGAGCAAGGAAGCTTCACAGAAGATTGGGTAAGCTCCAAATGTCACCAATGTGGGCAATAGTCATAATATTTTGTGAGTTGATTCCTCACAAACAGAAGTTGTATGAATTTGAAGACTGAAACTTTGAACATATTCACCAAAAGTCACACTAGAAGGTACAAATTCATATTGGGAGGCACTGGATTTTTTTTTAATATATCCCAGGTTACATGTCTGGAATGATATCTGTATAGGTGTGGGACAGCAGGAAAAATACAAAAAGAACTAAAAACAAAGGAAGAAATCTTCAACAAAATATTTTACTGGAGCTATAAAATTTACCATTTCTTTAGTTAATGCATAAATCAGGAGTGAACTGATCTATTCTTCTTTTTCACAATCTATGTAATTTTTCCACCATGTTGATAACCTTATTCATGAGCAATATAAGAAGCAATAGGCTTTAGAAAAAAAGCAGCAAAGCAGTACCTAAAGGGAGATGATCCTTCTGCTTTCCACCCTACTTGACTGTACAGGAAATTACTAGTATTTTAGGAACAGGGCTGAGGAAAATTCAGTTTGATTATAGTTCTTAATATATAGAGCATCTGGCTTACAGGGCTTAAAAGAACACTTTCTCAACTCAGCTAGGGATCTGACACAGGAAGAGAAGATAGGTTGCATGAAAGAAGAACGAAGAGTGGAAAAGGGATGAAAGAGAAGATAAGATGAAGGGAGGGAAGTAGATGCCAAGGAGGAAAAGTCAAGCAGCAACTGCTCCAATAAATATGACTGAAAGTTGAAAAAATAGGAAGATTGTAGATGAAACTGGACCAGAAGGATATTAAAACAAAAGCATGCAGTGAGGGTAGCAGAATAGGGGAGTTAGCAGATAACTGTCTTTTCCACATTTGAAACAAGCCACACAATAACAGCTAAGGTAAAAGCTACTGAATTATCTTTAACTGTTACATAAAGTTATCATCTTTAACAATTTTTTTGCCTTTTAGTTCATGGTAGTTTTGACAAAAGTAAACAAACAAAAATCCTGCCCTCTTTCGATTGTAGGACTAGATTTTGAAGCATTTTCAGTGTTTGCTTCAAAATACTCACCAGAGGCATCTTATCATTACATCAGCACAGTCTGAGAAATTCTGTTTCCTTACTTTGCACGGTCGTACTGCTCAGGTCAGTCCCCGTTGCCCTCTGAATAGTGAGACCTCCTTCCTTCTTACTGTTTTTATAGAATAATCATACACAAGAATATAAAATACTTAGATAATTTTGACAAGAGGTGTACGGGCACTTTTGATGAGGGAACTGTTTAATCACTAACATTAACAACTGTTGAGCACATGAAAGATTTTAGCAGAAGGAAGCTGAGCCCCTTGAAAGGTTTTCCTAGCAGGGAGTTCACACTATTAGGCTTAATTCATACTATAGATATGTGAATTACAATTTTTTTTTTCCTATTAGTTGGATAATAAGGCAATAAAGCTTTCTGATGTGTTAATGTGTCAGATTGGAATGTGTTGAACTGGGTGATGAGGATGATTTAATAAGATATTTTCCAATAGTGAAGTTGGGCTGCCTGAAAACAATGATTTGAAAACACAGTAAAGGCAACGGACCATTAATGATGATGCAATGATGTAACTGAACTGATTGAATAGGGATTTGTGATGGATGATAATATAGAGATATAATTTATACAGATTAGATTGTTTGAGTTCTCAGAGAGTACTTTCATTTTTAGGACATGTCCTCGAATTTTTTCAAGTTCTTCTTGTTTGCCATGTTTTTGTAAAACACTAAGATAGTATGCACAGCAAGCTAGCAAAATACTCTTTTGCGAAACACAGCATTAGTTCTAGTCACAAAATGACGTTAACGATGAGTACTGATTGCTTTGAAATATGTCTAAATCTTTTTCTAATGACTTCAGTTAGTCAAAATAACACATATAAGTCAGGCTGCATGAACATAATCTCAGTTTAATCGAACTATCACTTGGCCACTTAAATAAGTCTACTTTTGATTTAACAAGTTATTTTCTTTTGCTTCAGTTCACTGTATTACTCCCTTCAGCAATCATTTTTAACTGACAAGGAACAGCATTGGCAAGTGTTACATATATATATAAACCACGCACAGCAGTTGTTTTCCAACCTGTTTCTTATGCCAGTTCTATTGCAAGGAAAGGAAGAGTTACCATTATGAAGGTATGCCAAAAAACTCCTTTAAAATGTACTTTTTATGATGTTTACCAGCTTTTTCCCCTACAGTGAAACAATATTTTCTAGAGAAAAAATAGAGAGCTCTATGTATTTTTTCCTTTAGCAGTATTATGAGACATTAAGAAGAACTGTCCTGCTGAGGAAATTCAAGGTGGCTTCAGGGGAACAGCCTGGGAGCACAGGAATGGTACCAGGGAGCCAGAATCTATTGTACTTCCTACATAAACAATAGCAATCTTCCAACCTGATCCTAACCAGGTGGGGACGAGTAGAAAGGGAACAAAGCTGCCAGCAAGCCATGCACAAGCAATACAACTCCTCAGAGAAAAGGTAGTTTTTGCTGTGGCAGGGAAGCCTGATTCCCGGATGTTTTTTAACAGACAGTTTGCAGCCCAGCCTCGCTATCTCTGCTTATTTAGCAGTATGAATAGCACCATTAAGGTGTAAGTCTCTTATTTTGCAGGAAATGCTATTTGTTTGGTACTTTTACCATCATATATACTCATGTTTTATCAAACAGATACTGATAACTAGAATAAAAAAATAATACCAGCATCTAAATAAATAATTTTAAAATAGGCTTAAAAGTCTGTCATTTAAATGATCAGACACTCCTGGGACGTATTAGAAATTAAGAAAGTGATTGCTGTCTTTTGATGTGACTCCTAACTAACCCCCCTACAGCATAAGACATTCCTGCATTTAAAAATAATGGTTATCTCCAAGCAGAAGACAAATAACTCACTCAGAAGCTAGCAGACCATATGACAATGGCTAAGTCTGCCCAGAAGCCTTAATGTGGTGGTTAAAACTTCTCATCTAGGTGGAAAGCAAGCCACGAACAAGATGATCTGGCAGCCCAGAGACATAAACTTCAAACATGAAACAAGTCTTTAAACATAAAAAGTTTCTTTAAGAAGGATATAGAAGAAAAGAGGTTTCAAAATGTAAAATCTAGATAATAAGTCCTGAAAATGAATGTTGGGATAGACCTTTAGCTTTTTGAGCAATTGTGGAAAAGTTGCATTTCTAGTACTGGTGGAGTGAGGAAGATTTTTGTAAGTGGAATATTTGAGGGAAGAAAAGTATGGCAAATAATACATACACTTAGAGACCCGAATTCGAGACCTCTGCATTCCAAGGACTGCTTTTCCTTGACAGCTATTAGACTGTGTTTCATACTGTCAGGTCAAATGAGACAGTAAAAGCTCAACAAACAACATGTACCATAATGAAAAATAATACATTACTATTCTGGTAAAATACATGAAATCTGATGCTGTTTTACAAAAGACAGGAAACAAAGAGAAACAAGTACCTTCCCCCCTTTCTGCATTTCTGAATGCAGAAATGAGGCTTCTTATGTGTTTCTTAAGAACAATATGAACAAAGAAGAGAAGTCCATGGCTAGTCTCCAAGCCAAACTCTATTGAAAGCCATGAAAGCATTATCATTGCTATAATGGCTTTAGATCAGAACCTGGAGAATGTAAGAAGTGAGACTCTGCAGATTTGAAAGTGAAGGAGACTCACTTGTGGAGAAATCATAAACGTTAAAAATTAACTTTGTAAAACAAGCAATCTTAACTTTTCTGACTAAAAAGAGCAGATATGATAAGCAATAGCAGAAATACAAATCCCCCAGGGTATTTTGCATCAGGTATCTTAAGCTCACAAGAATTTCTGTCGAGAGTTAAACAGAGAAAGTATTTCTTCTTATTTACTAGACAAATGTGTTGAGATCCTCTTAATTATCAGATGTTGCCTTGGACATTAGATGATTCTTTGGCATATATAGACATTTTGAAAGAAAAACCAGTAAAACTAAAATACTAAATGTGATAGAATTAAAAACTGAGGTAACAGGAAAATTATTAAAGGACACAAATATTAAAGCATAAAGAAGAACAAACTAAATGCCCATGTTTAGGGATCACTGAAGCTGTATGTTTACAAATGATATGCTATATTACAATTTACAACAATTAGATAAAGACCATTAAACTACTAACTTCTGGGGTAATCTGAACTTGTTGAAATAAAATTCTACCAAATCAACAAGGAAAGTACTACTATGAAAGCAGCAAACATATTCATAATGGCAGCTGTAAGTGCAGAAATGCAAATGGCAGTGTTAATAATGTAGCTAGTAAAAGATAGACATGTTTATCTGAGAACCAATAATGTAGTTTATGATATACTGCATCTATTGAGCACAAAGTGTGAAATGCTGTGGGAGAGCAGATAATATGAAATATGATTAAGCAACACACAGCAAGAAAAGCATCTGCTGTATAAAAAGTCTCCAGTAAAACATTATATAAAGTGTAGTAAAAATAAAAATAAACAGAGTTGAATTCAGATGGCTAGGGTATGGGAACTTAAATAAAGATGAAGTAAGAGAAGGTTGATAAATGTAGATCAAAGCAAAATTACTGATTTATTGATGAAAATCATCTTAGCAAGAAGACCAAAACAACTGTGACAATGAAAACTGATATTTAGCATAACTGACAGTTTAACACTGCTTTTCTACTGCTAGAATATAAGCCATGCACCCTACCAGAGAAAATCAGTTACTCCTAAACCACGTATTTATGGGTCAGAAAAGGTGTTGCTTAAAAGAAAAATTGAGTAATCTGAATCCCTTTTACTTTATCATCTGTGTCTGGCACCACAGAAAGATTCAGATGCACAACTAATCATATATATAATCCCATTATATGAAGTATGACTATACATTACATGTACATTGTGGCCTATTTTAACATATATCTACTATTTAAAATAGACTATATGTATCAGAAACTCTGCTAATAGCACTCTTACTTTTGTGAATTGGGCTACTGGTTTCAAAAGTTTTGAGGGATGCAAGCAAGTAAAACCACAAACACTTGGTTTTAATCATCCCATTGATTTTAGAGGAAGAATTACTGTGCATAAAATGCAGATCATATGTAAGCAATTGACAACATATTTTAAATCAAATTTAACTCAAATCACAGCTTTATAACACAGGAGTAGTCGCTGCTTTCTGTGCAATGGGAAGCCTGACAGACTGTGGTTCCACACTTGAAACAGCCTAAGATCAGACTTGGGCAGAGAAATGTGCAAGTGAGTTCACTCTGGAAACTTCAGGGCCCCCACTGACATAACAGTAATTGCCACGATTCGGGGAACTCATCAGCATACAGTTCATCAGTGTGCAATTATGAAGCTGTTGGATTCCATATTATGTAGTGAGGCGTGAGCTTGGAGACTCTTTTTGTGGGCCTACCTGACGAGCCAGAACTGCGAGCCCTTAAACCTGAATGACTGAGCACGGACATGGGAACGTCGTAGGACAATGTGGTACCTAAAGACAGGTGAAAATACTTGAGTTCAGCTTTGAGCTGGATGTGGAATTGCAAAACAAAACTTTTCCAAATGCAAGCCAAAAAACCTAAAATGTTAATGCCACCCTACCAAAAGAGGGAAAACTACTGTTACTGATCACAGCCCTCTGGTGAGTTTGAAGTAAGAAGGAGGGTCAAAAGAGGCTTTTATAGCTACAAGGGAGAAAAGCTAAAAAAGGTCAAGTTACATTTAATCAGATACAGCCAGGTGGATCTCACTTGAAATAAGGAAATCAGAGCAATTCTATAATTCATGGGAAAAAACATATTGGAAGGAAGGGTCTGGCTCTAAACTTCAAGCACTGTCCTGAATGCCAAAGAGGGAACAACAGAAGTCCTTCATCTGTGCTCAGCAAGCAGTGAGGATGAAAGATGCTAAACGACTTTGATTTAAGGAAACTGAAAAGTGTTAGTCAGCAAGGTGAGGTTCAAAACTTTAGGCTCCTTGTAACACTGGAGAGTTATAGGCAACATGTTTATGTCAAGTAATTAATTTTCTTCTGATATAGAACAGATAGAACTTATATAGGAAAGATTTATGCTGAGGTAACTAAAGTTGGGATGACACTGGTATAATCTATATACCAGTATACAAAAAAGGTCAAGGACACAGCTCAGTTTCTACCATGCTCTTGTATATTTTGTTATATTGTTGACACGGTTTCTGATGCAGCTTTGCTCCACACCAGCCAGCACCCTCCCAGACATTTCCTGGACACAGCTGAAGGCACAGCACAGGCTAGTCCCAGTAGATGGGATGAAGATGGGCACGTTTTGGGAGGACAGAAATTTTAATTGTATGGATGAGACCTGTGCCACCTGCCCCTTATGGACAGAGAAAAAGTCTTGACCTGTTTTATTTATTAGTACAGGTGTAGCTGGTAAATCACACTTACAGAGAATTAATGTTCCCTAAGAGCTAGATATAATGAACCTTACCTTCCTAAGGACAGAGGTACTGTAACTGATTGATTTTCATGTCTAAGCAGTTGCAAAGGGCTACTGAAGTTTTACTCTTGGGTCATGCAATTATAAGGTCTCCTTTTCTCTCATTTCCAGCAGTACATGAGCTCAGCTAAGGCATTTGCAGTTCATCATCTTTTATCTCCTTCCTGTTTCTGTAAAAAAAAAAAAAAAAGAGACCTCTATCTATCTGTGAAATTGGGGAGAATCAAAAGTTATTATTGAAGGGGAGATACTGATAAACAGACATGGTCAATAATTACTAAGAAACCAACCCAAATATAAAAAAGCAGAAATAGGAAAATATGGGAGAATATGGAGAATATATATTGTTCCTTTGACAATATAATAAGAAGATGGTCTCTGTTTGTCACCTCTCTGAAATCCGTATTGATAAAACTTATTTCACAATCTAGTAAACGTTTGGAAGTTATTCTAGTTTCCAAATACCTCCAATCTCATTTAAGGTTCTTAAATAATTTCATCAGCAATATAGACTTTCTGGAATATTTCTGAAAAACAGCCACAAGAATCATTTAAAAACACAGTACAGATCAACACTACAGTTAAATTTCATCTGTATGAATTTATTTAAATGCTAACTAGCCATCCTTTGTATAAGGATATTTTAGGTACCTTGTTAGCCTACTTTTCAGTCAGTTTATGCCAGTTTGTCTGGAGGATTCAGGGACTTGACTTCAGTGGACTTACATTTGTTTTATATATATATGAGAATGTGCCCTTCTGAGTTTGCCGAAAGGACAGAAAGACTCAAGGTGTATCTTTTTCTTAATCTTTTTCATGTGATTTTTAACAGTTATGCCAGTATTTTAAGTATTATTAGACAAGACTTTTAGAATAGCATATTATTACATTCTTTGCCAATAAACTATGATATTTTTTCTTTCTGTTTTATTAAGCAGGTCATGGTTCATATTCATTTAAGTACTTACATCTGCAGGCTGAATGATTGTAAAGGTAGCCGCAAATAGGGTGAATATAATTAAATATTTGTGCACTGATAGATTTTGTTTGTTCACACAGGCACAATAATGGCATGGATCTTCAGATCTTACAGACATTTTTTCTTGCAAGTGGTTTTTCAGGCCTTCAGTTTTAAAAATCCTGGCCCTGAAAAAGGACTTTTTAATCAATATCAAAGCATGTTCCACGGATGTGTTCAATAATACTCTCAGCTGGTGAGATCCTGTGTGCCTACATGAACTCTAAGGTATCAAAAAATTAAATGGAAGAGCTACCATTGCAAGTTAGGTTAACCACAGGGCAAAGCGTGCATTTCAGATAATGTAGTTTGTTTTTAATGTACACTCTGATGCCATCACATTGATAGATTTAGAAGTCTACTATTTGCTCAAGTGCATTTTCACAGCATTAAATAAACAATGGGACAGAAATACATTTTCATTTAAAAAACAAGGAATGACCATATTTGATAGTGTAATGTTTTACTAATAAACTAAACTTATAGTCACAGAAAGTGTAGCTCTTGCTTTAAGATCTGAGTGATTACATTTTCTCTCAGAGGCACTGCAGGTCAGCTTTTGTGTAAAAAGCACCTGTATTTGTCCATAAGGCTGCAAAATACTATGGTAGTACTACGGGAGGAACAACTAAAATGAGCAGACTTCATTACACAGACTGACAGTGCAGTCAAATGACTGCTTTTCATAACAAATAGCTCCTTATTTTTTCTCCCTGTCATGATTGTTGCAAACATATCTTTTTTCTTGTTCTGGAAGAGGCAGAAATAGAGTCATTAAGCCTCTTTCTTACCTCTAAGAGAAAATGGATTGGGCTTACATCTTCAGAGTCAATCACAATTTAATACATGTAATGCTTCCTGCATTTTTTGTATGAGATAGGATCTTTGTAGGACCTATACTACCTCTCTGATTGTTTCTCATTCCAGAAATGTAGAGGCCTTTGGATACACGCTGCAACTCTTTAAATGGAAATGTGTTGATCAAGACCTATAGGATTAATATGGGGATTTAAGTTCTACAGTATCACTGGTGATCATATCTTCTATTTGGATGTACCACATGAATGAAACATAATGAAGACAAATGGTATATTTACCACTATTTGATATTCTGTATATTGTAAGAGGTAGTTTTGAGATAGACCTAAACTGTGACCATGGTTGCCAAGCTGTGAAGAGAGATGTGAACAGAAATCTTCTGTTTTCTGACCTTGTATAAGAATTAGTCATTCTCTAAGCTTCTGATGTGAATTGGCAAAGGAAGATGACATCAGATAGAATATTTATATACAATATGAAACTTTAGAAGAATGATCTGTGCAAGAAGGGAGGTGTCTGTATGCACATAAGCATGAAGTTCAGTTTTCACGTGAGTGAAAAACATCAATTCAGCAGTAAATGTACTAAATCCTCAGTATACAAATAAACAGCTAGCACATTCTGGGAAGCATCTTCCAATTCTTTTGGAATCTATTAAACACGAGTCTTTTCATCATTAGCGTTATCAAAATTAGGTACATGGACCATGTTGTAGGGAACAACAGACAGAACCCTTACAGAAAAGTGCTTAATCTCCTCTTGCTCACTTCTGGAGTCACTGTGAAACACCTGCCATCCCACTCTTGGCACTCCTTGTGGCTTTCAGACCACATCGAAGATCAGCTGAACTGAGAAAATGGTCACAGATACTCTGGCAATCGCTCCTAAATTAAATAGTATTTATCATTAATATTCACATGCACACCATACCATAGAGGATCTATAACTCTTCCCTTTCTTTGCACCTCTGTTGTATAGTCTTCAAAAAGCAACCCCTTCCTAGTCTATGCTGAACTCTAAGTAAGAGGTATGTGTTCACTACCTCTTTTTGAAAGTGTGTTAGCCTGATTTTGGACCTATAGCACATAACTGTGAGAATGTTTTATAGAGGAAGAGTAAAGCCTTCTGAATTTATTTAACTGAAATTAAAACTAGATTGATAGCAAAGCATATTAGTAGTAATTTATGTCTATAGCTTCTTTATCAAAGCTTTGTAATAATGCTAGACCTTCACAGCTAAGGTCTTCTGAAGTCCTACCTAGAGGTCACATTTTCTGTTACATAAAATAAATCAAATTTTAAAAATTACCTAGGTCATGAATACAGCTGGAGTTACACATAAGAAAATATTTACTTTACAATGGCAACAAGAACATTCTATTTTTTTAATTGTATTATACTTTCTAATGGTTTCCCTGTTAAGAAAAGTAACTAGTAATTTTGTGAAATGATCCTGCTGAAATATATAATCTCATTATAGCTGAATGCAGGTATGTTGCAACATGAGATCCAAAATCACCATCAGTCATGTTCCTTTTGTTTTACTTCTTTTTCAAAAATAAGTATTTCTTATGTTTGAAATTTGAATTATTGACATTTTACTTTTTGAAACATAACTCACAGTACAAGCATCCTCTAAAATCAATTTCTGATAAATTCATCATTTCAAGCAAACCCAAGAAAATTAAAATCTGCTATTATTTTGAAAAGAAGTATCTAATACAACAAAATGCAGAACCTTTTACATATTTTGATAATCCTCTGATAACTTCTCACGAAAAAGTACATGCATCAAACACCTTTGTTTTTTGCAAGTTTTGATTCTGAAGGACTGATCTTTTAAAAAACATATCTTGCATTTTGTATGTCTCTGACATTTCTTTATAGTTATTTGGAAATCAAATAACTTAGGAGAATACTGATATCTTACTGCTGTTCCTATACTATTAACCAAAATCTTTATGTTTTATTGAACATTTGTCATTCATAATCTTTTTATTTTTACTTTTGATCAGTGTCAGAATCTGATGAAGAAAGATGATTAATATTTTAGTCAATGACTTACACAGCAGGCTCCTTCTAAAATTGAATTTTTTTCATATCAATGTAAATAAAGAAAAAAAACCCTGAATTTAAAAGAGTATCAATGAAGTAAAATTGATGTGGTTTAGAGGAATTTGGATCTGAAAGCTCATAGTGTAGAACCAATAGCTTATTACAGTAATGTTATTACTGAATGCCTTTAATATAAGTATGGATTTTGATACCTTTCAGTGTTTATGATAGATGAAGATGTCTGCTATGTAATATAAAATATCTGTTGCAAAAGTACTTAGCATGTTATTGAAGAATGGTGGAGAAGCTTGCAGTAACACATAAGATCTACTGGTTTCATGGACTGAGATTTTTGCTCTCCAGATTCTGAAAATAAATCCAGTAACTTTTCAAATAATTTTAATGAAGTCTTGAGTGTTCAGAATCAGGTCAATTTTGTTGCCACTTTCAGAGACAAGAATCATATCAGTGGCGACAGTAGTGCAAAATACTGTAATTGTACAGTTAGTGAAAAAATGGCAGTAAGTCTAATCTGTTATGTTACTGTTAAGAAAAAAATAGAGCTTTTTCATTACTTATAATGTCATTTTTTAATATTTATAGTTTATGCAAACAAAATGACACCTATTAATTTCTTCATACAACATTGCACTCTACTCTGGAAATATTATATCATAGTCTTATTTCCCTTTCTCTTCACCACTTCACATCTATATTTATTTACTATGTAAAACTAAATCTATTATCCCAGAAATTAATTTCTTTAAAGAATTTACAGTATATCCCATTTCTTCTCAAAAGACAAACAGACTTTTTTTCTTTCTTCGAGATTGAAAACTATTTTACTGAGGAAAAAATTTGTTGTTATTTAATAAAGAAGTCAGAAAAGGAAATTGGATCAGAAGCAGAGCAGTCTGATTTGACTTCAAAACAGGACTCTCTATTCCAGTTTTGGCAACAAATAAAATGGGAAGGAGAGGAAAAAAACCCTAGTACAACAAAGAATTTCTTATGGTCTTCATCATAAAAAACATAATTCTCTACCACAGAGCATGCTTTGAAATATTATATACCCCAGACTAGGGACAGCTGTGCCCTGAAGCTCATTTTTGTAATTTTAATCTAGTCTAAAATATTCTCAGCTTCAAGTCTAAAATATTCTCAGCTTCATCATTTTTTGCAGAATTATGAGTAAAACAAATTCCAGCATATACAGTACACTCACATTCCTAAAATAACATAACGTAGTTTCATCTGGCTCATTGCCAATGCTATACACGGGTTTTTAGCCATATGTCAATTTATGAGCATTTGAGTTAATATTTTCAGTTTTTCTCTCAGTAAAAATATTATAGAATCAAACTATAGTTTCAAAACATTGTTAGAAGAAGAACTCCAACAAAATACAGACACTGAGTTGATACTGTTTCAAATCACTGAGATAAAATTATGAAATAGAAAATTATCTTTGGTAACCAAGTTATCATAGTTTGAGTCCAGAGGCAAACTGAGCACCACACAGCAGTTCGCTCACCCCTTCCACCTCAAAAATGGGGAAAAGAACATAAAAGTTTTGGGAATTGAGATAAGGACAGAGAGGGATGATTCACCCATTATGGTCATGGGCAAAAGGCAGAGTCACCACGGGAAGAAAAACATCAGTTTAATTCAAACACTAACAACAACAACACTTAGCAGACAGAGTGGGACAGTGAGAAGCATTTCAACATCTTAAAAACACCTTCCCCCACCCCTCCCCTCTTCCTGGGCTCAGCTTTGCCCCGATTTCTCTACCTCCTCCCCCTCAGCAGCACAGGAGGCAGGGGATGAGGGCTGCAGTTAGTCCCACCACTTGTTCGTCCTCAGGGGTGTGACTCCTCACATTTTTCTCTGCTCCAGCGTGGTTCCCCTCTCACAGGAGATGGTCCTCCAAGAACCTTCTCTGACCTGAGTCCTTCCCACAGTCTGCAGCTCTCCCCGAGCTGCTCTGGCGTGGGTCACCCCCACACACTGCAGCTCTCCCAGCGCTGAACTACAACAGTGGGGGCTGCTTCTCCCCTCACAGTCCCGGCCTCCTTCGGGCGCAGCCCCCTGCTCTGGTGTGGGCTCCTCCACGGGCTGCAGGGCGGCATCTGCTCCACCGGTGACCTCCATGGGGACAGGGGGTCCTGCCCTCTCACCATGGGATACAGGGGGGTCTCTGCTCTGGAAAACCTCCCCCCCTTTCCTCCTGCTCCTTTCTTCCACTGCCCTCGGTGTTCACAGAGGTGTCTCCCTCACAGCTCCAACCCCTCCTCCCAGGTCCCCCTTCTTAAATACATTATCCCGGAGGTGCAGCCACCATCACTAATTGGCTCGGCCTTGGCCAGAGGCGGCTCCGACTCGGAGCCGGGGGAGCTTTGAGAAGCTTCTCACAGGGGCCACTGCTGTAGCCCCCTCCTGCACTACCAAAAAACTCATTAGTGAAAAGTTACTCTCTCTAACAGTCCTCCTGAGACCTGCTGACCTTCAGAATGCTGTGTTTGCCTCCCTTCTTTTGCTTGACATTTGGTTGATTTATCTGGTTGTGTTAAACAATTGTTTTGTTTAAGCTCTGGTTAATAATCTAGTTGCAGTTTATTGAATATTTATTTCTCTAGGGCATAATAATGAAAGTTATGATGAAGGTACTTTTAGCATCAAGATGCTTATAAGAGAATTTTTAATACTAGAATTAGAGTAGCTAACTCTAATTCTAACAAACAATCAATTATTTTCATTTTTCTTAACCTTTTTGGAAAAGGGTATTCCTATGGTTCTGATGTAAGAAAAGAAGTTCATCAAAACATATGCAATTTATTTCCACATGTATATCTGAAATCCCTAAGGAATTATTGAGCTGAAACACGGCATTAAAGCAAGCTTAACAAAAACAAAGAAAACTAAATACATTTCTGGTAACTGAGAAGTTCTTCAACTGAAACATTTTATTGTGGTTCATAGATTTTATGACTACAAGAGATTTTTTGACTACAAGAGATCAAAACAGACTCTCATATAAAATCAGCTTTTGGTATTTCCTGAATTGAAATAGAGTATTAGTTTTAGAAAGAAAAAATATATTCAATATGGGTTCAAAAGTATTCAGCAATCCAGAACAAACCACACTTTTGGTGGACTGTTAAAATGGTAGTTATTGGTGTTAAAATGCCTTATTTATGCATAATTTATTACAAATCTATGTTCATGTGGCTTCAACTTTTTGCCACCAGGTATTTTTATACTTAGAAAGTAGATCACGGTCTTATGTTTTCCTCCAGACTATTTATAAAAAATGTTTTAAATATATACTATGTAGTTCTTTTGAACCCTATTACAATCAATATAACTCTTTGATGATAATTCCTCACTTGAAGCTCAATTTCGAGACCTATGGCTAGAAAAATTTTAGCATAAATTATGTGATAAATGAGGGGTTTTAATAATATTTTAGGGTTTTGAGAAATATAAATTTTGACATTTCTAAGTCAAATGTCTTTCATACATCTCATTACATCATCAGACAAATCTTCAACTTCATTAAAAATCCTCAATTATTTTGCTAAAATCTTTTCACCAGGCACTTCTTTTGATTGGCATTTGTTCTGCAAGGTGCCTTATATTCTTTATTACTTGTGTCCCTAATCAGAACAGAAGTGCAATCAAGTATCACTTGTTTTGATTGAAATCATCCCTTTGTTGTTATTTCTTCCTGATTCAATTATTCCACAATGTTCAGCATCTCTGATTGAAATACTCTACACTAAGGACAGCAGAAATCATAATATTGCAGGTTAATCAGTGCAGTATGTTCTGGAAGATTATGTTCTTTTTAATAACTGTTTCACAACCCTTTTTTTCCTCTGTCAAGTTAACATTCTGGCAATATGGGATTTGAAGAATCAGGAATAGGAAAGATGGATGTTTATTTTCAACTTATGCCAAAAATAGTGTCCCATTTTGACCCCCTTGCTGATAATGAGTCACATATATCATACATCCAATCAGATGATTGCTAAGTTGTCTATCTAGTACTCTCTTGTACTCAGTTGGACTCTTCAGAATTATTTTCAGCTGCCTGAAAATAGAGGCAACCACATTCTTGTTTTTACCACATCTTTGTACTATCATATGATCAAAAGAAAAATTCAAGTAATACCGAGGCTACCTGTACCATTCCAGAATTTACTTTTAAATGACAGCATAGTAGAATGATTTATATGGGCTATTCTTTAGAAAATGCATCACAAACCTCTTTTATTGGCTTCAGCTCTTCTCACATAAAAACTCAAATAAGCTGAAGACAAGATGAAATTCAAGTACTTAGCACCACATCAGACTGAGTGGAATAACATGAAAGATGCTGAGAATCCAGCAACCAGTGGTGTGTGAAAATATTCTGAAGTACTGAACAAATCCTGCCATGCTATGACAGTCGCAGATCCACTATCTCAGGAAAAGAGCAGTGTACAACAAATAGGTCAAATAAAGTAGCTGATGGCTGGACTTGAACCAACAAATATGTGCAAGAGGTACTGTTTTATTTTCAATTGGACTTGGGAAAAAAAAGCAATCCCCACACCAACTGTACTTCTAGAACCAGGATTTGTACACCTCAGTTTCTTGGGAGGAAAATTAAACTTAAATTATGTTTGAATTGTTCAGGATCATTGCCTAGTGTTGGTGTAAGCTTCATCCAGAAAATCAGTGAGCGTAAATGTCTTAGAAGAATAAACTATGGTAATTGTAGCATTGGTTTGTGTCAAAACTCCATATAATTTACAGTATGAGGTTTAATGATTTTCTATAATCAGTAAAGAGATTGCTAACATAAGGAAGGCCAAGAAAATCTCTGAAATTCTTTTTGGTTTAAGTTAGTGCACTGAATCTTTCTAATTGCACAAAACTGTTCACATGCAAAATGTTCACTTAGTTTACAATTTGAAAGACTGAGGTCCAATAGATCAAGAAAAAAAGAGCTTTCTTTTTTCAAAAAACTGGAGGCTATTTTGGTTCAGATTACAGTTTCCACTGCTGCAATAACCTATTGAAAGAGACATTGAAAAGTCTAATGGTATCAGTTTTTCATAATCTTTCATTACTTTATGAACTTCTGTGTTTTGGTGTTTGATGAGGTTTTGATGTTTGTTTCTCAGAATATCACAAAGATTTAACCCTTCCTCATAAAAAGGGTATTTTTCCTTCAAAGGAAGATTTTTTTTTGGGTTTGTTTATTAAAGTTCTTAAATTAAGGACTCAAAGTGATTTGAGTGATTCAGGTTAACCATCAGATCTTTTGGTACTATCAAAGCATTGTTGACCACCTATTTCTTTTATAACTTCCCTGTGTAGCTGTCTGGACCTTATAAACCATCACGTAAATGACAACGGTCCATCAACCTAGAAGGTTGATCCTGAAGACAGTAGGAGGAAACAACGTTGGAATAATTTAATGTAATGTTTTTAGCTTACTTTTTCACCTTGAAAACTATATAGTTAAAGCTGTTGGCTCTCATCACATTATAAAACACATAGGAATGTAACAAAGTTATCCCAAATTTGTTAATCATATTTGTTTTAGAGACTTCTTTATCTTTTGACCTAAGAACAGGTCGATAATTTGTTGGCAAACAGCTAGCACAGTGTCAAAGGTTTTTAAACTTGCTTATAAATCAGTATAGATTTTGTACCTATTCATTTGTAAGTATCACCTGAACTGTATCTGGTTAAAATGTCACGCATATCATTCTTACAGACTGCCCAAATTACTTATCTACATTCAGATTGTCATGAGCATTATTCTATTATTCTGCTACCATATTGATAAAGTTATTAAAATTTAACCTTGGCCTAGATTACTAGCAAAAGATTTTATTCCAGTAAATAACCCAAATGATTTTGACACAACAATATCATTTTTTTTTTTTGTAAGCTCATTATTAATTATGAGTAACTCTCTACATACTATAGCATTAACGTGTCCATAACACATTTCTATGTTAAATGAGCGTATACTTAACAAGGTAGGTTTCTAAAGATCTAGTTTTATTGAGGTGTTTTTTTTCTCTGAAACACTAAGTTACCCTCAAATCTTCATACAATAAGGAGGTGTGCTGTATTCATAAAAGAAATAGATTTCTGCCTAAAACCTAGACAATGTCTTAGGAATCTGAAGAAACCAAAGCCTTTTGCTTGAATAAACAGTAGATATAAACAGCAGTCCTGATACAAAGATCAGACTTTACGAGTTCCTTGTCACAGAGGAGTGGAGAAAATTTTACATTATCAATATTCTTGCTTTAAGAAATACAATGAAAATTTTGTCACAAGACTTTGAGCCTTCTTGTTGATAACACAAGAAAAATATCCCTTGTTGAAAAGTCCCTATCTTCTTAAAAAATTTTCTGCATCTTGGAATGGTTAATATTAAACCAGCAGTTGTCTAGGTTATTAACTCTTGTCAATCAAGCATGGTAATATCTGCCAAGTTGTCAGCTCTGTCACTGTTCAAACATAAAATTGAGGGTTATGAGCTACTGGAAGTATTACAGTCCAGAGTGTCAAATGTCTTCTCATGGGGGTCTTAGATGTGTTAATGAGGAGAGGGGATAGATTTAATCCCTGCAGGATATTCTACATAAGGGCAGTGGAAGAAAGAGCTGCTGCCTGTCACATCACACTGTGATCAGCTTGAGAAAAGTGTGATGCAGATGAAGTACTTCTCCATCCACTCTTGGCTATAGCTCATTATGAAATCCACTGCCACATTCAAATAACGTATGTCACCCATCCTGTTTATACCCAGAGGTCAGTAAGTGCTCTTTTTATGTGTTCTTCATCTCACTCTGTTCAGCTGCCGGCAATATCCAAGGAAATGTGGATCATGTAAGATTTTTGCAATCCATATGGTAAGTTCGATCAAGTTATCTGGAACAGCACTTTCTCTGTTCACTTACTGTACTTTTCTGGGCTGAAGATATCTCCTTGATCTACTGGAGAGTTCCAGAAGGAGAAAAATAAACCAAACCAAACCTGAAATACATGGATTTGTTCAGTGCAGGAGAGTGTCTGGACTTAACTGGGTATCTTCAGTAAAGTTCACTGGCATCCTTTGTTATTTGAAAGAAATATTGGTTCAGTATATACTCCATTTCTCACTGTCAATAAAAAAGAAATCTCATGTCATGAGATCTCATGTAACTTAGGCAACAGTGATTCACTGGCTTCTTCATTAATATGTCATACTGGTGAAAACTATCCTTGCCTGCATATGTAAGACACACCACACACACATACATACAGATACAGTTATAGGCAAAGTGTGTGAACTCTCACTATGGTTGTTAGAAGATGGGAAGGATGAACAATCTCATAACAATATTGTGCTTAAATGAGATGATAGCTACACCTGCTTTACTCCAACCTAATGAAAAGGCATGAATACACTGCTGTTTTTTTCAAAGAAAGTAGTCAAGACATCATCCACACTCCAGTAGGAGACAATCCTAGCTTTGATTTTGTATGTAAACATTTTCAGGTTTGGTAGTTATTAAAATTAGATACCTAAGATTGGGAAGAATCTCTCCCCCAAAGTCTAGTTCAATCACAGGCAATCGTATCTCCTTTTTTTTTTGGCAGAAACTAACTAAATTGCATCCTAAAATGCAGTAGTCTCTTGCTGCTTTTCTTCCTTTGGAAACTATTCCAGACCCATTCTCACTGATATTTTTTCAACCCAAATTTATTCAGAGTAATTTTATATTAATTTGTTTTTATACTAACTCCTTCTATGATTTTGCTTACTTTGAGAAACAAACATTTTAGTCTATAAGAAAGCACGATAAATGGAATAAAAATACAGGTAGATTTTCTGTATGTTCACATGGGAAATGGTGCCTCTATTTCAAAGACTGGTTAATAGAATTGTACAGTGCCTGATAAATGCTACAGATAGGTTAGCCTTTCCACTGAGCGTTCAGTCTTCTGTGACCAACATATCTTTCTTTTTTCTCATTATCTGGGTCCTGTCAATGATTTCCACTCTTCATCCTTAAAAGTATGACGATGCTTTCTGATCACTACTTTATGTCTCAGTACTATTTTCACTTTACCAAGCTGATGCAGATTTTCCAGTCCTCCCCCACATATTTAAGATCTCCACCTCTACCTTATCAGCAAATTTCATTGAGATAGACCTCTCTTGTTTCCTGCCATAGCATTCGTACCAACATTTATCCTTAATTTTACTAACTTTCTCCAGCTTGAGTGTTTGTTTTTCATTCAGGATACTGTAACCTCCATTTCAGGTGATCTAGACGTTCCCCCTTACTTGTATTAATGCTATCTTCAGTAGACTTCCTACATGCTAAATATTATATTTTTATCAAAGTTCACATAGATTAGATCTACATCATTTACTTTGTCTAGAAAAAGAATCTCATATTAGCCTAATATGATCTAACTTCAGTAAACTCATGTCTTATAAAGTGGAATTTCATACCTGATGCAGCATGAAATGAATTCTAATGGCTCCCCTAGTGACATTAGCCAAAGGTAATTGTTAAGATAGAAGATAATTCTATCTCAGTAGAATTTCATGTGAACTGTAACATCATTAATTTTTATTTTTTATTATCCATGAATTGATCCTCAAAAAAATGATTTTGATTTCAGTGATATTCAACCAAATAATAGCTCTATATAACAGTTATATCAATTGTGACTCTAGACCCAAAATTTTTAGTGATGACAAACATAATATGATTATACTGTATGTCATATTACTTCAGAAATAAACATTGTCATAAAACAAAACCATTAAAATTACTTTTCACTTTTAAAGTTGAGTGACACCATCAAATGATGTTGATTTATCTTAAAATAACATATCAATTTAAATTCTAGAACATATTTACATCAGCATAGGAGGATAATTCAATTTATGCTCTGTAAAAGAAGGAGATTAACTCACAGTGGTTCAGGAAGTCCCTGAACTGAACATGTTTGGATGTGAGAGTATTATGGGGGTGTACATATAAGTGTCTTTCTCTTACATTCTCCTGTAGGTTTTTGTACTGGTCTGGCTGGGACAGAGTTAATTTCCTTCAGAGAAGCCCATATGGTGCTATGCTTTCAATTTGTGACTAAAAGGCTGTTGATAACACACCAGCGTTTAGGCTGTTGCTGATCATGTACAATGTCAAGGCTTTGTGTTTTTCCCACTTTCTCGCCCCAGCAAATAGGCTGGAGGTATGTATGAAGCTGGGAGGGGACACCGCTAGGACAGCTGACCTGAGACAGCCAAAGGAATATTACATGCCGTATAGTGTCATGCTCAGCAATAAAACCTGGAGAGATTTGGTCTTCCAAGGCTGCTACTCAGAGACTAGCTGGGCACCTGTCCACTTGTAGGAGGCGGTGAGTGATTAGCTTTGCGTTATGTGTTTGGAGTTTTTTTTCCTGTTTCCTTATTTGTTAAAATGTCTTGTTTCATATCTTCCTCAATGCAGGAATCTTCTCACTTTCGCGCTTCTTATTCTCTCCTCTGTCCTACTAGGAAACATAGGAGTGGGTGGGCAGTGGTGTAGGTGCTGAGATGCTGGCTAGGGTCAACCCACCACAGTGTGCCTCATTGCTGTTGCTGGAGAAAGGATGGTTTGGTCTCAGATAATAGCTATAGTGGAACAGCTATAACATTGTGGCTACAGTCAGATGACATAACCTCAGAACAAGCTCAGCTTGTCAGATAGTCCAGAGCAGTCCCAGTCCAACCAGTGTTCCACAAGCCAAATCAAAATACATCGGTTGTTATTATTCCAGTTGCAAAGACGTACACTTACGAGTTATACAGTTATGCAGATGGTTAAATGTCTTGGGTCAGCTAGGACACGGTTAATTTTCACAAGAAGATGGGAGGGGACACAACCAGGATAGCTGACCCGACTAGGCAAGGGGATATTCGATACCATGCTGCTGTCATGCTCAGTATATAACTTGGGGAGCTGGCTGGGGGACAGAGAAAGCGCTGCTTGGAAAGGGGCTGAGCATGGGGTACCAGGTAGTGAGGAATTGCATTGTGCATCACTCACTTTATACATATTCTTTTATTAGTATTATTGCTATTCTTGTTTTATTCTCACCCTGTGTTGTCCTATTAAACTGTCCTTATCTCAACCCATGAGGTTTTAACTTTTTCTTCTGATCCTCCTCCCCATTCCACCAAGGGGGAACAGTGAGCAAGTGGCTGTGTGGTGTTTTTTTGTCAGCTGGGCCTAAACCATGACATTAAGACAAATATACACAAACCTTCTATAATGTTATGCTCTTCCTCCCAGTGCTGCCCAGCTCCCACCTTCCTCCAGAGGATGCCTGGGGGTGGTGGTGGTGACTAGAAGAACTCACCAGCATCGTAAGCACATCATCAGATGTCTGCTGTTTGTGGTACAGATTTCCTCACCTCAGTCCTGGGCCGGTTTGGGGTTATTTTGAAATGTATTCTCATAGAGTCAGTCTTCTTAATTCTTCCATCTTTAGTTCCTAGCTACTGTTTAACTATCTTCACTTGTTGACTTGTTATTGAAATTACATAATAGTCTCCCTGAATTGACATAAAATTAATGTTTGTTATACAGTAACTATGTAGGTTTGATAGAATTTTATATGCATATGGTCTACACAGAACTAAGCTAAACCAAGTTAAATAATAGTGAGTTGCCTTCCATCCTCTTTTAGTCACAACTAAAATAAGGTGAAGCCATCTTAAGTCAGCACAAGCCTCTACAACTCCTGAGACCTGCAGGGTCAGGTTAATAAAGAGGCTTTTGCTAGCACTGCCAATGTCATTTTTACTGAACCACAAGCCAGAGGAAACACAGACTTCAGAGACCTATTCTCTATCACCTCCAAGAAAAAGAATTGCTTCCTAGGCTACTTTCATGCTGCCGGCTGCTGTTTGGACCACACATGGACCTATTTCAGCATGCTGAGTTAATACAAGTCAGTGATGTATTTGCTGTCTTCACTGTTAGCAAGAGAAAACACTTTCTTTCTATAAACAAGGCTCTTTTTTTACATCTAAATTCTAACTTGTAAGATCAATAATGGAGTGAAGGGAACGTAAGTGACTCAAAAAGCTTTTTTTTCCCCCTCAGATTATACATATTTTGTAACAAGCTGGGTAAATTCAGTTGTTCTTTACCTAAGCAGTTCAAAAATAACAAGGAGAGAAAAACTGCGTTACTTTGACAATATATCTAAAAATATATCCAGTATATATCCAGCATATATCCAGTATATCTAAACATATATACAGTATATATACAGTAAAAAACCAATAAAATATGTCTGCTGAAAGACAAACATGATAATGTAATTTCTGCCACACTACAACAGACTAAAAGAAAACAAGTAAAGAATGAAGGAACAAAACCATGACCAAAATCAGCTTGGATGAAAAGAGAATGCCGTTCAGCCCTCTACTCTGCAGTTTCTAGATATGCCTAATGTTAGAAAAGCTTCCCACCACAAAGGGAGGAGGGAGTGTCTTGAAGCACAACATGCAGCAAAGAAAATGCATCTTAATTCGTTTCAGATTCATGATCTTTGGGGAACAGCTATGAATTCACTTCTCTTTGTGAAGTTTCTGAAAGGCTAATGGTTTAGTTTCACCCTGTCTGACCTTAGGGAATCTGTGGGTATGCAGTATAATGGACAGAATTATAAAATCACAGAAATTAGGGATTCTTTTTGTCCAAATTCCTGAGAATACAGATTTCCTTCAATTTTTTTAAGCTTGCTTTATAAAATCCACATTTTGAGCTGTCTGTAACACTTCATAAACTGAGCTTGCTCTGCAGTGTAACGGAATGCCCAGCTAGTCATCTTTTCAAATACAGACTGTTTTCCATTACACATTTTGACCCAACTGTATAATACAAAACTACATAAGATTGATTTTATAGACATTTGTCAGTCTTAGAGGAACACTTCAGGGTTCTCTCATCACTACTGAATTGTAGCTTTTGTTCTTAATTAAACACACGCAGAACAATAAAACAAGCTACTAATATTAAAAACATAATTTTACCCAAAATTCCTTCATAGTAAAATAAATAATGTTTAAAGTATGTATAACTTTTGCAGAAAAACACCTCTTTTTAACATTGACAAAGACCCTTTTTATACAAAAGGAAACTTTACTGGCAATCAGAATCAGGTGCCTCAGGTGATCCAGAATTTTTTTTGAGCAGACCATGTATATACTCTTCAATATATGTATGAATATAAGTTAAGGCTTTTTTTTCCTTGCCTAAATGAATAGGATAGGACCTATTATAATAGTCACCTTCAGGGTTTTAGGCAAAACATTAACAACTTCTGCCTTTAACTTTAAAAGTCCCCTTATCTTTCCTAGTGTTGTATATATTTAGTGATCATATTCTTTCACATAAATACCAAGTGAAAACTCTCTCCTGAATGTTTTCTGGGAAACATGGCACAGGAAGGGAACAGAGGGTCCTGGCAAAGGAATAACAGACTAACAAAATACTTCACTAACATATATAAGGGTATCTGCCAGATCTCTGTCCAGGCTTCTATTTGTGTTCCTTATCCTTCAGATCCTGATGACAGCTTATCATCTGTGCTTTTCTGCTCCTGTATTATTCATCCTTTCACCACTTCTCTATTAATCCTTTGCCATTACCTCTTCTTCCTTCAGACCACTAATAAATTATGTTTACCACAGTATCACATCCTATTGCACTAAATACTTCCTGAAATATTTTACATTAAACTGCCCCTGTTCTGTGCCAAAAGGATATTTGTTTCCTGGGAATTCTCAGTGTGTTTGTCCTGTTTTTTGTTTGTCCTGTACTTCCCTTTAAAAATTGTATACAATTAATTGAGAGAAAATGTCAGTGACAGAAAACATCTTAGTAAGGTATTAATAACATGAAAATACTAAGAGCATATTTGATGAAGATTACAAACATTTTGCCTAATGGACACTGATACAGTAGATTGACATTTTTCTCACCATTATTTCATGTCGTTATTTGCCATTATAAAAAGAAGCTATAAAAAATTTTCAAAGCCTCTCCTGCAGCTTCTCTCATCCATGCTTATCCCACCATTATGATGTAACATTATTCAAATATTGTCTTCTGAACTAATTTAAAAAACGTTTTAAAAACAGGCAACATGTAAAAAATGGCTTTGTTAGTGCATCTGATGTCTCCTGCTGTGCTGTTCAGCCACATTCAGAACATCTCTAAACCACTAGCTCTCTGATCTCAGAGGCAGTTTTTTCTGGTTCTGTAAGTTTCTCTAGTCCTGTCATCTTCTAGATCCTGCCTCTGCTACTCCTTTTATTCTTCCATGAATCTTCCTTTGTTCTTGCCTTTTTTGTAATGGACTGATTTTCAATCCCATTTTACCTTCTGGATATTCTACTGCATACGTACATGATTCTCTTTACATAAGCTGGAGAAAAAATGATGCTGACTTGCATGTAGCTGCTTGTGCTCTTCTCAGATGTTCTCTTCTGATGGTCATGAATTCTTAATTACATTAGAAACCATATCAAAAGAACAATTTGTTACCACTTTGCACTTAGTTTCTAAAGATTAGGAGTCACCTAGATAATGAGATTTCATATGGACATGATGTAAATTGTACAATGTTTTAAGATGTGTTCTGCAGCTTCATTAGTTCATACTCTTATCGAAATAGAGAAGGGAGAAATGTAATAACTACTATACAATTTCAAACATTTGTTTTCTATCTAATAAGACTAACAAGCCCAGCCAATCTTTCATCTTCTTTTGCCTTCTGTGCTGACCAGTCCCATGAATGCTAAACAACAAAGAAGGTAATCCAGGGTTTACCAGACAATAATAAACCTTTGTTAACTTTTAAACAAAGTATTAACAAGGTATTTTTAAATTTTATTCTTTCTTTGGGAACTATATTTCTTTTGCCACACATTTTGAAAGATTGTCTTCACGTTTGTATCAGTCAAGGACATGCATTTTTATGAATCAGTTTGGGACAATTCCTGAATTTCGTGCACCTGACATAAGTAGTTATTATCCAAAAGAAAAATTCAGCTTCTAAAAAATTAATCTAATATAAAAAGGTAAACATACAGCAAGAGGTGACTGAAAAAAGCAATTCCATTTCACTTTAACATTTCAAGACCTTGTTTTGTTCTGCCCTGGAAACTAAACTATTTGGAATGTTTTTTGAAGTTCTTCTTGTGTATTTCTTTTCATGTGACATTTAAAAACATCACCTTCTTCATTTTGGAAGGTAGATCCCTGTTGAGCTAAAAGAACAAGATGTTCAGAATACAGGAAGGAGTTTTCCATTTGGAAATCACATGTGCCCAGATTTCGAAAGATCAAGGTTTTTGTTATCATCCCTAAACTAGAAAAAGAGAGTCCACCACTCAAATAACTATCTTTTCTCTTTCTCAAATTCATGCCCCTTCTCTGCCCCCCTCCAAAGCCTAAAAATTGCTTCTGGAAGTATTTTGATTTTAATGACTTCAGAACCAGTGTAATCTTAACTACTTGAAAAAGTTTTTTTATTTTCCTTTGTATCTGCCTAAACTGTATCTATTATGATATATAGTAAATTATTTTATTGTTACCAGTTTATATGTAGTAGTAAGTGATATTTAACTATACCTTTGCCTGTATAATTAATTTTTCTTCTGTCTTTCACATGGCTACAGTTTTTGAAATAGCAAGTAGTCATTGCACATGTATAATGCCTTGTATTTAAGTTCTCCATAAAATTTCAAATCAGAGGGTTTTGTTTAACGCATTTTAATATCAAATTTTCAAATAAAAACCCCACATACATACAAATAAACCCAAAGCTCTTTGCTTTAAATAGAAATTGAACTCTGCATACTGTAGACCATAATCAAAAGCATTCATCTGCAAGACCAGCTTGAGCATTTTAGTTGTAATTTACAGGTCATTGACTTCTTCATTATAGGCAGCCCTTGGGAAAAGTAGTTTCTAATACAAAGGCACCTACAGTAGCCAAGCTGCAATATGTGAGCACTGCAGCAGTTCGTCTGTGACTGCAGGGTTTGAATATGCATTTAATAAACATTTGCATTCCAACTTGATCTTACTAAAGAAAATTAGTTCCTACTGGGAGAGGAAGTAAAAGAATGGACAAATAAAACCAGACAACAGTTTCAATGCATTTCAAAGAGCCATATTTTGCAACATTAAGCTTTAGTGTCACCAAAGACCCATAGTATTTTTATGATCAGAATACTTTTTTAACAATAAATGTATGGAATGGACAAATTTTCTCAGCACCTGAATTCTGACAGAGTAAGATAAGCAGAGCATTTTATTCTCAGCAACATTTATATCTAGATCATTCTTTTTATATACCTTTCTTTGAAAACTTGTTATTTTCAGACTTTTTTTCACCTAACAAATTCTTCAACCTAATGCACTATAAAAATCAAAGCAAACTGCTGGACATTGGAGAGTCAAAGTTTTATGCAGATTCAAAGTGACTACACATACATATATTCTGTTCCACAGCTTCATCAGGTAACAGATGTGCAAAGCAATCAAAATCATAGTCCTGATGAGGTTTCTCTGTGAAAGGAAGGCAATGCTTAGATCATTAAAAAAACCCTGTACTATTCAGCATAGTCCAGAGGTGACGTCTGCATCAGAGATTAAATTTTAGAGAGCAACCAGATTTTAAATATTTTTCTCTCTCATCCCTCATTCTCTATCAATTTTCCTCTTTGTGCCTTTGTATGTGAAGGCTCTGAATAACATTTTGTTTTTTCCTAGATCAGCCTGGATCGGGTATAGCAGATATTCTATCACATAAACTTTTCAGAACAAGGAACAAGATTTCTGTAACTCACACAGAGCTCTCCAAGATACTTCATGCTTGCTGGGATTCAGACATGACTACAGTATTGGAGGTAAATGATAAAGAAGATTTTCATTCTTTCTAAGTTCAGGATCTTTTCTAATTTTTGAGTGAAATGCTAGTGTACACAAATATCTAGTAACAAAATTTTATCAAAAGGCTTAATACATAGACAGAAAGCACCACTTAAACTTACATTTAGAAAAAAACTTGAGAAGGTGATTATTATGCAGTATTGGATCTAATTTTTTAAAAATATTTTCTTTAGTTAAATAGTTTCTCTCCAAAATTCACTAGTTCCACTGCAATTAAAATAGGGACCAAATTGCGAACAAGTCTTCATAATGATTAAAGCATTCAGCTCAGAAAATATTCTGGCATTCCACACTCTGTTCCAACAGATGTTAAAATATGGGACGGACTGTTAACAATTCCTTTATCCCATGCCAAGTAGTACAGATCTAACAAGTGGATTCAAGATACCCACTTTCATCTTCACAGCCTGTGAAATTTATCTGAGGCAGATTCAGATTTTGTTAAGTAAGAGCATAAACTGAAAAAAGATCTTTTAAATCTTGGATATGTGTTCCTGCCACACAGATCATAGGAATATAAACCTGGAAAACTTGAGACAAGGATCTTAAATATCGTTATGTTTGGTTCTTTACTTCACCACTCTGAGGGTTAAAGACATCCCTCTCATTTTCTACCTCAGTGTATTCAGTGCATTTCTATAAATTCGTTCCTCTTTTAACTTTGCACTTTAACTTAAAAGTATTTTCAAGTATGTACCTGTCTTTTGTTTCTGTAAACACTGCTCCTGTCTCTACTCAGCCTTTGGATGCTTCTAAAGTGCAAATAATTTAGGTTTTTTACTTTAACATGTATGTATTCTTGGACAGCCTTTTTAATAAAATGAAATCTGAAATCTGGATTCAGGGGCAGCTGTCTGCTTCAAGGAGGTGACCACCCAAGTTTTGTCTCTCTGCACATTACAATGTCTTCTGACATTTTCCTAGAAAATGTAGTTGTGCTGTAAAGTACCCAAACTTTCCTTTTTCTCACCTCAGGGCATGCAGCAAATACAGTCACCATCATACTGTAAGTCACTCATACCACAGTATTCATTCTTTCAGGCTCTTTGAACTAAGAAGGAAAAATAATAAGTATCAGGCAAGACCTAGGTCAACTGTTACGCAATGTAGACACTGACAGTTGATATGGCCTAGTTTGAGGCAAATATTTTAGACAATCAAGACCACTTTTGCTTTGCTAGAATACACAAAACAACTCATTCTCACTTTTTATTGTACAATTGGACTTAATTTCTTCAAACATGTCTGCACCTATTTGGAGGCACATCCAAACTAACCCTTCTCGCACATGACTGATTAGAACTGAACACAGGTGATGGTTCCACACCACTTTACTCCACATAACATACTAAGAAAACAGCACTAATTTTTCACATTACAGCTGTAGAATGAAAATGAGCGTGAGCAACTCCTTCTCCTCTTAATATGAGAAATCTTATGGAAATTGTATTATGAGAAAGTCCATATTAGGACTCCACAATTGAGGTCAGAAAAATAATTTGCAGACCATGGATACTTACAGGTACCCTAATAGCTCTTAAAACCCAGGTGCTTCTGAGCATAGCCAGAGATCACATTTAGGGATCTCAGGAATTTCAGCAGCAGAAAATCGTGTGATTAATGATTCTAAAACTATCTTGGTTAACTGACAGCTGCTGGCAGACATAAAGACTTACATGTTTTACTCAGACGCCTACAGGAGCAGTTAGGCCATACTTTGATGCCTAAACCCTTTTGTTGCTTTTATCCTTCAATAAGTAACTCTAGAACAGACTGAATTCTTAACTTTCTTTTCTTTAGGTTTGTGTCCCAATCTGAATACTGAGTATATATCCTGGTTAATGTAGATGCATAACTCTGATTTTGCAAGATTCTGCTTTGAATGACCTCATAATGAAAATGTTACTCAGGAGGATTAATATGAGGAAAGGTCACTGATTTCACAAGCTGGAAAATTCCACCAGACAAGAAAGGTGTTGAATAAAAAACCCAAAGACTTGCCAGGCTTACATTAATGCAGCTTAATTACTTGCTTCTTGTAACTCTCAACCAATCTAACAGAAAAGATGTTTTCTATTTAAGCCCCTTTTCAGAGGGAGTTTAGAACGCAAAAAATGTTCTAGCTACTAGACTCTTAAAATGCCTAGCATAAAAAGTCCCTTGTTGACCTTGATGGTCAATTTTTTTGATGTTAACTAAAATTTGAATTGCACTCTATTTTTTATGACTGTCCATGTAGATATAAATTTTATTCATAGTAAATGGAAATCTTATTTTAAGGTGCATAGATTTAAACAAACACAGCAAATATAAATCTTGTACCAAAAACCAGAATCATCACTGCTTCTCATCTTTACTCCCTTCTTAATAAGAAAACTCCACACACTTTTATGTGAAATAATACACTCACACTACTCAAATTACATCTCCTATATTTATATAGAGCATGGCAAATGCGCAAATTATCTCACTTAGAAAGCTCGTATTTTCTATATGTTGTGTGATTTGATATACTACCTATATAGAACTTCATCAGCATACCTTTTTTTAACATTAGTGGCTAAATTTTCTGAATCCTTAGGCTGCAAGCTGTGAACTTTCACCCAGATATGCTGAACTTTCACCTAGATAAATAAAAGAAGGCCCCCGAGCTGGTTTGAGCTGGAAGATAAGGAAGAAAGGAAGACTGTTGCAGTCATCAGCTGACATAGCAACCTGAGAGATAAGAGATGGAATGGCCCATCTAGAGACAATGAAGGGACCCAGTGGAGAACCGGAAGACCCCAGACACTAAAATTACTACTGGTAAGAACTGCTGCATGAGGGGTGGGGAACTTAGGTTGTAAGGGTATTAATTGCCTGGGTATTTCTTTGTTTGAGGTCCCTCTTCAGAGGCACCCAGCTTGAGCTGCTCTGCATATCAGTTAAATAAACCACTTATTTATGCAGTGGATTGGCAACTCATCTTTTTCAAGCAGGAACCTAGGGCTGAGCCTTGTTGATGATGGCATAATTCCTGAAGGTGGCATAATTCCCTCAACACTGTACTTAGAAGAAAGTAAAACAGCATTTATGAATCTGTTTTATTTGTTTATTACTGAACTGTTTTATGCCTGGCCTTTAAAACAGCTAAACACATTACAATAAATTTGTTTCCGTACTGCAAAAAAATTAAGACAGTTTTCTCAGAAAAAGTGCCAATGAGTGCTGCTATCCAACTACAGTTGAGACATTTTATGTGGGCTCCTGGAAATAAGCATGAATAATCATCTGAATGAAAGTCTAATTGCATGGCTTGGTCATTAGTGAATTACTTGAGTCATGCTTTATTTAATTGGTTCTAAAGTTGATATTCTTCCTAAGAATAATGCTAATAGTACACAAGGAGAGTGCCCATATTCAAGGGATGTTATCTTCCTTACACTCTATTACATGGCTTCAACTGGGGAATTTTGGCAATCACTCCAATAGGAAAAGCCATCTCGCCTTTCTAATTTATTTTTTGAAAGTTACTGTCAACATATCAGCCTCCTCTTCCTCTGGGGTTGCTACTTCCTGGCCTGAAACAGCCAAGTCCTGGTAAACTTGGTCCATTTCAGCCATGGGACCACCCCAAAGGATGCCCACCTGCACTCCCACTGCCCAGCGACCACAGGGGGATTAATTTCCCACTATGGTTGCCCTTCATGTGCCACAAGACCTCTCCACCCCACTGAGGCCTACAGGGGTGTCGCTCCCACCTTCTGCTCTCCATTGGCCCCCCAGTGAGCCTGCCTTCTCTCATGGGCTGTCAGTGTTGTCACTCAGGACAGCCCCACCCTTGCCCACACAGCCCTTGGCTGTGAATTCCCCTCCTGCCATGTTGGCTCAGGGGCAGCCTCCAGTGACTGCCCCTATCTTCAGCTGTGGTGGGGTGCTTGTGGGGGGGATTTCAAAAAATTGAAAGCTGAAATGTGGTGTGAGGCCGAAAATGGTTGGGTGGCTGGGTGGAAGTAGAGGCCAGAAAAAAATTGAGGTGAAACATGGTGGGAGGCTGGAGGGAAGTAGAGGCCAGAAAAAGTTGGAGGTCAAAATGTGGCAGGAAGCCAGAGGGAAGTAAAGGCCAGAAAAAATTGGAGGCCAAAAATGCTTAGGAGGCCAGAGGGAAGTAGAGGCAAGAAAAGATTGGAGGGCAAAGTATGGTGGGAGGCCAAAAATGGGTGGGAGGCTGTAAAGAATTACATGCCAGAAAACGTTTGAGGCTGAAACATGGTGGGAGGCCAGATGGAAGTACAGAGAGGTACTTCCTAGAGAGGTATTACATGCAGGGCTTTTGTATGTGGCTAAGAGTCACATGTATCCTCCAAGAGGGTACAAAAATTAAGCTAATTTGGGGAATTCATTCAAGTGCTACCTACGTGTTTGAGATCTCTAAGGTTGAAGATAGTGAGTACATGGGCTAAGATATTTCTCAGTTAGACACACACACAGATCATGATGCTCATAAATTCAGGGTCTAATTTGACAGAAGATAAAATATAGGAACATGAATTTACAAACATGCATATTTTCTTATAGGACCCCTTAAAAATAGTGTGTGGTAGAACAGGATTTCTACTATGAAAAAATAATCATACTTTTAGTAAGTCCTTTGTTAAGGATTTAGTAACTCCCAGTTTCATTAAATAGGGACTAAATCCCCAGGACTTCCTGGGGTTTTCCAGGGTCTCCCAGAATCTGGAAGATCACCCATCAACAGTTTGAAGAAACTTAGAGCAAGGATGACTGACTAAAGATAAGACTCTGAAACTGTTGGCAGAAACCAAAATACTGCTGTTAATTCCAGGGTAGTAGGTGTCTGTTTCTGCTGGGAACTAAAGGGGTGTTCCAGAGAGTCATTATCTTGGAAATCCCACCCAGGGAAGGATCATCAAGCTCTTCCTAGCTCTCTCTAGGTACTGAGAGGTGCCTGCAGAAGAAGACTGTATCTAGAAGGATGTGCACATCACATGCTCTTCATAGGTATTGCAATCCCTGAACTGGCACAGGAGAGTGGTCCATTTGATTTAGAAGTGTTTGAGATTGACTGTCGATCAAGCCCACCTATTCCTCTTTATTACCAACAGTTCTTGTTCAACTCACACTTAGGCATGGCTGAGCAAACCTAAGTGCTTAACCCTTGCAGCTTCAGATATGACCTGCTTCAGCCAGCATGGCTGTGAGTCAATGGATTGCCCAAGCATAAACTGGGAGCTCTGCATTACAATCCCCACCGTGCTGGTCAAGCACCTTCCAGGTGGTGAATGTCTCAAGCTGTACAAGTTTTAATTTGTTCAACAAGCCAACCAAAACACTACAAGAACCATGAGTATTTTAAATATTAAAAATGTTATTATGGGTTGAAGCATGATTGAGAACATTGGGTTAGCCAAGGGCAACTAACCAATCAAAGACAGCCTGCACTGCCTACTTTAGGAGTGACTCCAGAAATTTGTTCATTGCAGGAAACTTCCAGCTTCTCCCAGCTTCTTTAACTGATCTAAATCTTGGTGTAAGCTGGCATGATGGAATAAGGCTTTTAGGAAGGTCAGACCTATACCTAATGAAATAAGGGATAAAGACTGGTAAAGAGAAGAGTACAGTTTAAGATGTTATACTGTCCAAATGGTGTGGGGATAAAATAGGAAATAACATCTAACACTGAGATATTATAAAAACATCTACTGTGAGATAAGGAACCATAGGCTGAATTTTCCTAAAATTAACAAGAATATAAGTACAAGCAGTTCTGATACACAGTCTTATATAAACTGTAGCAAAGCTATTCTCCATAACTAAATCAAAGAGAGAAGCATTCTTCTTCAAGGAAGAAATATCAGTGGGGTGTGGTGACAAACAAGGATTATGAATTTCTAAGCCTTGATCTTCATCAAGAAAACCAAGACTGTCATATTCATCACAACCTTCAAAGTTACAGTTTTAAGGCTGTTCACTCCTGGGTATGCAAGGTGGTTCATCTCTCTAGAATATATTACTATATTCTCCTTTGCTTGCAAAACCAAGCAGATCACAGGAAAGACAGTCAATATGTCAACATCTGAAACTGGGATTATGAATAATCATAGTTGAAAGCATAACTAATTCACTATATTATATAATATTTTCCCATGTTGGAATAATTTTTCTTATATCCTGTTGTCCAGTGCCCAACTGGTTGAAATAATTGGTTAGTGGTATCCAGTTTTCCTACTTCTTTGGTAGCATAAAAAATCTTGTTAGCCATGGCTTCTATATCTGCCATACCAATAGCAGACATATCTATTCCAATAAGGCCCATCCGGTTCTTCTAAAGTCTTTTAATTCTGGATTTCAGTGTTTCAGAATGGTTCAGATTGGCCCTCTCATCCATTCCTGTTGACTTATTTTCAGGTAGAGAGCACACCGGGATATGTTTTTGGAGACGTTCAAGCCATCTAATTGTACCTGGTTTTCTTTAAGAGAAGTTTTGGGTTTCTGAAGGTTTTAGTAGGTTGATCTAATTTAAGTACATAGAGACCAACTGTAGGATATTTTAAGTCATAAAGGGGCATTTAACTAATGTTGGAATGTTCTTCCCAACAACGATGTACAGTTCCCTTTCAGACTCTCCCTAGCATTAAATGAGTCGCAAAGGTTTTTAAGCACATAACTGACATATCTCTACTGTACATGTCTCTCTTCAGTAGAATAAACCAGTCTGGCAGATCGTTATGATTCAATTTAAATTTTTGTAGAAAAATTAGTGAATTACTGACATTACAACAACTTGGAAATCCTCACGTATGAAAAGACCAGATCCTTCTAGAGAGTAATCCAAAGCAGGTAGGTCACTTTTGTTTCTCACATCATGTTAAAGGTACTGAGGAAGGGTCCATTGGCAGTTACTTTGTGTTATGTGAACCAGAGATACATATGCATACATGTAGCTTATCTCTAGAAAATAAAACTGTGTCACACCCTGATTCTCCTCACCTGGCCTGTTTCTACCTGCTGCATCTGGTCTGACATCCCGTCTGGCCTTGGCCTGGCCACATCACTGGCACATTGACAAGGTCACCCCAACCTTTGTCTCTACTATCTCTTCTCCCTGTTTTTGAGAAGTCATTCTTATGCACGTGTAGGAAGGACAAGATGTTTCCAAAGTAATCTTGACATTCTCGATGTTTTCTATCAGTTCAGGAATTCAACACATTCCTGTGCTTCTATTTTTCTTTAAGAAAAACAAACAAACAAACCAGATTTTTAGGCAAATATTGTTAGGGATGATCTTCTTCAGCTGATTCAGGAGTAAACCTGAACTGGCCGAATAGCTATACAAGCTTCTAGGCTACATCTAATACTTTGAAGTATTATTTTGTCAATATCAATAAATTATTGTCAATATCAAATAATATCAAAATAAATTTTTGTCAATATCAATAGTGGTGTCCCTCAGCTAACTACACACTAAACCTGAAATCATGTAATTGAACCTTAATATGTAATTTTTTCTGTAACTACCAGGTTAACTTAGTCATACCAGAGATGCGACCAGACTTCAGAGTCTGCAGTCATGTTTATTTCCCATAGTTTATAGTTTCTGTGCTACCACGATGAAAAATGGTACATTTAAATAAGCGATATTCAATAATAACAAGATTCTTAATTGATAATTAATAGAGCTCCAAAACTACTCACAGACTTTCTGGAAGCTTCAGAAACGGAAGTACTTGGAGATTAAATGATTAAGTCTGGACCAGATACACTGTGTTTCTTATGTAAGTGGATTTGTGCAAGTTTGAAAATTAATATGAATCAATATAAAATATGGCAGTAGAATGTCATCTTCATTATATAGACAGGTGTTTGGCAGAATATGGATCTGCTGAGCACACAGGAGAATCATCCAGGAAAAACTGAGACTTTGCCCTTGTGCAGCCTTGGGAACTGAGTCGAGGGTAGGGAACAGCCATGCTCTGCGTAGGGACTTGCGCCATTCAATGGCAACAGCATGGATGCAACCCAGCTGGCAGCTACAGCTGTGCAGTGCCTGAGCGGTGCTGTGGGCATGTGTGGACACTTAACAGCCAAACTCTAATAAGCCTAACAAGTAACCACGGGAATAGCAAAAGGATCATGTGTCATGAGGAGGATATAGCTCTGCCAAATTTCAAGAAAGATGAGAACATTTTAACTTTTCAACTAAGCTGTTAGCTATAACCCTTTGTAGACTACCTTTCTATGCATTTCGTTATGCAACAGAAAGAAAAGAGTTGCCTGGACTTACATTAAAACTTTGTGTCTAATCAAACACATTATATGTTATAATGTATTGGGTTTGCATGACAAGGTGATGATAGCTGGGGGACTATATGGGTGTTTTTTGTGAGAAGCTGCTAGGCTTCCCCTATGTCTGATAGAGCCAACACTAGCCATCTCCAAGATGGACCTGCTGCTGGCTAAGGCCGAGCCCATCTGTGATGGTGGTAGTGTCTCTAGGATAACATATTTTAGAAGGGCAAAAAAAACCCTAACTGCGTAATTGAAGCTGGGAGAGAGGAGTGAGAATATGTGAGAAACAGCTCCCCAGACACTTGGGTTGGTGAAGAAGGAGGGGGAGGAGGTGCCTCAGGTGCCAGAGCAGAGATTCCCCTGTGTAAGGGACTGTGTCAGCCGTTTTGTCTTGGCATTGCTGTTGCGCCCTTATCATCTTCTGAGCTGCAGGGTGGTGTAAGACTGTTGGACTGTGTCAACTGTCTGTTTCGACACTGCACCACTGCCTAAACTGGGCCTCAACATTCCGTTGCTGTTAAGAAGTATGCTCTGAAATATCTCCGAAAAAAAAAAAAAAAACACAGTGTCTGGCCAAAGCTGGAGCAACTACATCTTTTGCAACATCTACCAAGCTGCACTTGCATGCAGGGCCGAGGGAAGAAGTCGGGATGAGGAGGACATGCGGAGGCTGAAGGCGTCACTGGCTGACCCCCGCCCCCACCCCAGTACGACCACCATGAACACCTGGGCATGCGTGTATGGAGGAACATGGGGCAGCAAATATGGTATTGATCTCTGTGGAAATGGGTGGACTGATCATGGGGACTGGGATGATAAAAGAACTGTGTACTCTTCTTTCATGGGATTCCCCATCACCTGCAGGGACCCCCTATCACCTGCACCGAGACTGAACCAAAAGGACACCGCTGGATTCGTGGTCGTGGCAACTGAGCTTGCTGCATCTCTTCCGTTTGCTTGCTTAGCTGTTCTGACCTTTTTTGCTTCCCTCTGTCCTATTGCTATTACTTCTTTTCATGGGAATAAAGTTTGAAAGGTTGTATGGCATTTGACCTCCTTTGTGTCTTAATCTCACTCTTGGGATCATATCGAAACCTCCCCCGACATTGGATCAGGACACTTTGCAGCCTGTGGTGCAGCCCATGGTGAGACAGATGTGCCCTGCACCCATGGAGGTCCATGGTGGAGCAGAATCCGCCTGCAGCCCGGGGAGGACCCCACGCCAGAGCAAGGGGATGTGCCCGAAGGAGGCTGTGACCCCGTGGGAAACCCACGCTGGAGCAGGGTCCTGGCAGGACCTGTGGCCCCGTGGAGATGCTGGAGCAGGTTTGCTGGCAGCACTTGTGACCCTGTGGGAGGGACCCACTCTGGAGCAGGTCGTGAAGAGCTGCAGCCCATGGGGACTCATGCTGGAGAAGTTTGTGGACTACTGTCTGCTGTGAGAGGGACCCCATGCTGCAGCAGGGGAAAAGTATGAGGAGTCCTTCCTCTGAAGAGGAAGGAGTGGCAGAGGCTATAGTCGATGAACTGACTGCAACCCCCATCCCCTGTTCCCCTGCATTGCTGGCGGGGAGGAGGTAGAGAAATTGGGAGTGAAGTTGAGCCGGGAAAAAGGGAGGGGTGGGGGGAAGGTATTTTAAGATTTGGCTTTATTTCTCATTACCCCACTCTGATATGATTGGTAATAAATTAAATAGATTTTCCCCATGTTGAGTATGTTTTGCCTGTGATGGTAATTGGTGAGTGATCTCTCTTTATGTTAACCCGTGAGCCTTTGTGGTGGTTTGACCTTGGTTAAATGCCAGGTACCCACCAAGTCGCTCTATCACTTCCCCCCCTTCCCCTTTTTTTCTCAACAGGGCAAAGAGGGGAAAGAAAATAAGATAGGAAAAAAAAACAACCCTTGTGGGTAAAACAACAGCAGTTTTAATATAAGCAAAGCGAAGCAAAGGTCCGCGTGTGGAAGTAAAAAAAAAAAAAAAAAAACCAGATTTATTCTCTACTTCCCATGAACAGGCGATGTCGGGCCTTCTCAGGAAGCAGAGCTCCAATACACGTAGTGGTTGCCTCGGAGGACCAAGGGTGACCCCACCCCCTTCCTCCTTTCTCCCAACTTTATACTGAGCAGACGTCATATGGTCTGGAATATCCCTTTGGTCAGTTGGGGTCAGCTGTCCTGGTTGTGTCCCCTCCCAAGATCTTGCCCACCCCGTCCCACTGTGGGGGGGGGGAAATGTCAGAAAGAGCCTTGTTTCTGTGTAAGCACTACTCAGCAGTAGCCACAACACCAGTGTGCCATCAACACCCTGCCAGCTCCCAACATAAAACACAGCACCATGAGGGCTGCTACAGGGGAAAACCAATTCTGGCTCAGCCAGACCCAGTACAGACTTTCATTGTATATTCTCTCCCCTGTCCAGCTGTGGAGGGGAGTGATAGAGCAGTTTTGGTGGGCACCTGTCATCCACTCAGAGTCAGCCCACCACACATAACCATCACAGTTTGCTTTGTCAACTTTTCCCGTTTTGTTTTGGGTTTCTTAATTATTATTATTTTTCTTTAAACTAATTAAATTTTAATTAAGTCCATTTATCATGGATTCTATTCACCTTCCGCACAGTATGGCTTTAAAAACTCTCAAGTCATGATCTGTTAGAATATGGCAATTTTACTTCAAGGTTCTGGTTTAAATAGACTATTACTGATGAAGAACTGGAGAACATAAAAAAATCTAAGTACAGAACTAACAACCACTTCCATAGATGGAATGGTACTGATAATAGACAACAACAAGTCATAGATCACATACAGGGTTTACTGCCTTATATGGTTGAAAATAATGTTATACTGAGTGAGGCAGCACACCAAATAAATATACTCTAATTCGGGGGAAATATAAAAATGTTGTTCTATTTTCATTATAGGTGGATGTATGACACAAAAAAGATTACATTGGGAACAGCTTTGATTCTGTAGCATAAAGAAGCACTAAAACAAAACAAAGTGAATCAGAAAAAGTCTAGTCGGGTCCTCTTGGTGAAGAGAGAAACACCAGTCAGATGTGAACTTGTATAACTATTCTGTAAAGACCTATTCTTCTCATAATGTAATAGAGAAACTCACATTAAGACCATATTAATTTTAATTCATACAGTTCTTTAAACAATATCTGTAATGTCTGAGGTCTTCTATCAACCATAGCAAACAAAAAAGTTAAGAAAATTTTGGTCTCCTTCAGTAGAGGTTTAGTTCAATACAATTGTCAAGGTCAAATAGTCTATTATATGTTTAATGGAAGTACTGCAAGACTTTTGATGTGTTCAGCTTGCACCTTAACCTAAGGCTTTTGTTTGAATTAAATGACTTGGACAATTTCTAAAACACAGGATATGAAAGGAGAAATCACAAATAAGTAATGAGAAATATCAAAAAACCTGCTGAAGACATAATCTTCAGTGACAAGGAAGGCTAAGAACAGTCACACTCAGTTATAACAGGACTGCACTCAGCTGCAATACCCTGTATCTTTCAGAGATGACTGAAATCTAAGTTGTCATTGTCATATGGATGCAAGAGGGAAATAAATATTTTCTTTAGTAGGTAATATGAACAGTCATGGAAAATATATTCCAAACATCACTGATACTGTTGTAGGTGAAACCTTCCACATTCATTTGGGGAATTAAAAAGCAGTTGTGTTTCATGAAAACAGCTTTCAAACATGCTGAGCTAGTATACTTAGAACAAGAACATGATGATGAAATGGAAAACGGTAACTTACTAACTGACATGAATGTCCTGTGAGGCACATTTATTTTCGCCCTGGAACTGCATATCATGGCTCTAGTAGATGACACATTAGGAAAACTTTGAGACTGTATTAGAATGATATATATTTTCCATGTAAAAATTTGAATCCTATTGTGGATCACACTAATGTTCATACTGTAGTCTTTGGGGCTTAAAAATTTCAGGAGGAGCATAAATATTTCTCAAAATATCTATCCAGCCTCCTCAGTTACAGTGAATTTCTGATGTTCCGCCTGTACTGGGTCTATATGGGTATTGTAGACTTACATAACTGAGCATTAAAGATGGACAGAAGTACATAAAAACACTTGAGAGCAACAGATCCATAAAGGTACAGATACAATTTTGGCTTGATTAATTTCACTAATAGGAATATGAACACAGTTAAAGAGTGTAGCATTGTGTGGTATATAGATAGATACAACCTGATGGATACAAACACAGCTTTTGATTTATGGTATCCTTTCACATTTTACTTCCCAGTTTTCTATAATTCAGAATGTGATACATTACTTACAGTCTCTGACATACTCTGTGAAGTAAGATCACTAGAAAAAGTGATAAAGCCTGAATGTACCAGCTAAAATAGGTATATCCAGTTTAAATTTTGAGGCAACAAACTTCTTTTCTCAGATATCAAATCCAGGAAACAGTTTGTTGCTACAAGAGAAATCAGATTATTAAAAAATGATAAGTAGTAGAATTAAGAAATTTGGAGATAATGCAACTGAGGTAAGATGATCTTCATCTTACCTTGACGACTGCTTATGCGGTCCCTGTTTACACACACAAGTTGTTAGACCCATACAGATCATGATCAGAAAAAAAAGTTAGGAAATGTGCCTGTAAAAGACCAGAGTGTACAAGAACTGAGATAACTTATAATTGACCAAATTAGAGCATATTGTTCCCAGAGATAACAGGCTGTTTCCCAGCTCAAAGGCAACACATGGGAAAACGTCCAGTTCCTCCTCCGAAACCTTGGAATGTTTCAAAAACAAAGGCAAGGCAATTATTAGAAATGATAAGTTGTCCCAACCTTTGCTTTTCAGATAAGACTGAACTGTTTAGGATGAGATTCCCAAAATACTTAATCCTTGCTAATTAACTATGTTCATAATTGTTAAGTATGTATGTAACATAAACAATTCCTGTTCAAAGAATTGGAATTTAGCAAGATTCTGAAGAAACGAAATAGTATTTTGTAAAGAAAATAAGAAACTACAACAGCAAATGGTATCAGCCCTATAACATCTAAGTTAAAGGAAGAATTAACTCCCAGAGTACTATGCGCTACATCTTGGCTTATGTTTTTATTCCAAGGCTGTTTCAGAAATATTTTAAGTTTTCTACATGCAGAGGTCCAAAATAAATTAATAATATGTGAATTTGCTTCACTTCAAAGGGGGTAGAATGAAGATATTTCATTCAGTGGAACTGTAATACCAGATTAATAATATATTTCTCAGAGAAATAAGAATATATGCTGTACATGGACATATTCCTTTAGGATCAAGTTCTCCTTTTAGAACATTGCACTATAAATGTATATTGCCTGCTCAGCACTTGTTCTGCCAGAAGTTAACTCTGATAAATGTCCACAAATAAAAAGAGTCATATCTGAGAAAGAGAAATGTAGTACTGATTAAAAACAAATGCTCAGAAAGATTCTTGCATGTGCAAGGAATTTTGTCAGTACCTGGCTTTTTCTAAGATCTGACCATTCCGTCTGGCTATTTCCAAGGTCATGCCCATAAAAAAGATCCTACTTCATGATCAATAGAACATTTAGTAGGTCAATTATAAATTAAAGTCTAATAAGTGATCTCAAGGAGAAAGACTGTTATCTAAACTATCACTGTCTAAGCAGAAGTTTTCCCTCATTTCAAAACTCACAAAGTCATAAGAAGAAAATGTGATTTCATTTACCAGGATTTTTCATTTATCTTGTCAGGAGGCACAGGATTTCTTTTTATTACAGATAGTGAAAATTCTTGTGAAAAAATGAAAAGGTAAAGGAGACCAACAAGGATGAAATGCCACATTCTGACCTTGCTCTATATGCTGTAAGAAAGTTTTTTTCTTCTTTCAGAAAAATATCAAGTAAGAATGGTCACTGGATATTTTTTTTTCTCTAGCAGTAAGATTTTTTTTACTCATCATACTTATCAAACGCCTAGATTTTTATTGCCTTTCTTCAGGGGGGAATATTAATACTGAGCTATATATTGTGGAATCACTCACTGACTGGCTGTGAGAGTGAAAGCCCTCTCTTTAAGTATGTACAGATACTTTAATATGGTAAATCCAAAAGACCCAACAAAAATATCAGGCTAGATGTCACATTAGAAAGAAAAGTTGGCATTTTAGTCGAGGGTAATATTCTACAACAATTTTTGAAATCGTTGTATGTTGTGCCTGTGAAGTGTTAAAGAACTATAGCAGGATTTTCTCAGAAATGGCAGTTTGAGTGCTAGGTAAAATAATCCAGTAAATGTGGGAACTAATTTATTTCTTCTTAACATCAAGAAGAGTAGAAAAAATCATAGATTAAAAAGTCATACAATTTTTCAATCAAATGAAAACAGCACATTTAAATCCTATACAATCCTATATTAAGTGATTTGACCTGTAATGGTATATGTGTATATATTCATATAAAGCTGATAAAACTACATCTGTGGGGTTGTAGCTTAGAATAAACACTACACTATAGACCACCCTCAGTTATGCTAATATGTAAGTTGAACTCTCATTTCAACCTTTTTTAATAAAACTGAACGAGCCTCACTGGATCCAGTGATTTCTCAGCACAGCAGACAGTCCAGTGCCCTTGCTTCCAGAGTATCCAGGAGAGAAAGTGAAGACAGTTGGCAAAATTTTTCCAGTTTGTGGGAATAGTGCTCTCTGATTTGCTCCCTGGGGAGCCCCAGTGCCACAGGGAAACCAGTCTTCTAGGCTGTCACAGGTCTTTTACAGCTTCAATGTCTGGACCTTTCCCTGTGGAAAACAGGGTGCATTAGGAGGAGGGCATGTGCGCTACGATAAGTGGAACTTCTTAATGCAAAAAAATATCCCAAACTAAACAAAACACCAAGATTATGCCAAAAGACTGATATACAAACAGGTATGCTAGGAGGAAAAAAAAGTGGGGTTTACTTTTTTTTTTTCTTTATTTCTTGTTTTCCGTGTTATTTTTGGACATAGTAGAACAAAGCCTAAATGGAAATGACAAATTTGTGGATTTTAGTCCTCAGACTGTATGTAAGAACTTGGAAAACAGAAAGTATTCTTTATATTCTTTTTTCCTGTTTCCACCTCCAGATAATCACACTTCCTGTTTAAACTACACCTAAACTGAAACTGTTATAATCAGTTGGAGCAGAAAGAGCATCTCATTATAAATTATCTTCATGTTCTAATACATTTTCAATGGTATTACAAATCCCATGCATTTACTTTAAACACCTGTGTATATGAAAATATATACCTTCTATCTCAACCATACTTCCCCTTTGACACTGTAAGCACAGGATTTTCTCTGGTGAAAACTCTTTTTGCTGCTCTAATACACAGACAAGGAATAAACATGGAAGCACTGTCAGATAAATTTAGAAATTATAGTTTTCCAGTTTCAACAAAACAATAAAAAAGCATCCTTTTTCAGCAGTAAGCTATAGTAGATCTGTCAACTACAAAACTTGAGTACATACCACAAAACATGCACCAATGTAAAAGAAAAATAAATATTGGTTCATTTACATAAAGATGTAAAGGGTACTTCTATGTAGTTTGACCAGCAAAACACAGCTGTTCCTCAGAGATGAGAAAACCCTGGAGACCTAGGTTAGTACGCAAGTATGTGCTTCAGATCATCACAGCATATCACAGTCCAAAACCAATGGATCATAGATACATATATATATTTATAATTAGATTATTAACAATATCCACAACAGTGTTAATATTACAGAAGTGAAATGCTTTTGCCTGATATCAGAGAATGATCCGAATCACACAATAACGGAATGGTTGAGGCTGGAAGGGACCTCTGGAGGACATCTGGTCCAACTCCCTGCTCAGGCAGAGCCACCTGGAGCTGGTTGCCCAAGGATGTTTCCAGATGCCTTTTGAATATCTCCAAGGTGGGAGACTCCACAACTTCTTTGGGCCTCCTGTTCCAGTGCTTGGTCACACCCACAGTCAATTTTTTTCCTGATGTTCAGACAAAACCTCCTGTCTTTTGGTTTGTGCTCATTTCCTCTTCTTCTGTCATTGGACACTGCTGGAAAGAGCTGTCTCTGTCCTCTTTGCACCCTCCTTTCAGGTATTAATGAGTTTGCCTTCCCTTCTCTAGGCTAAAGAACCCCAGCTCTGTCAGCCTTTCCTGATAGTAGAGCTGATCTAGTCCTGTAATTATCTCAATGGCCATTCTCTGGATTCTCAGCAGTATGTCTATCTCTCTTGTACTGGGAAGCCCAGAGCTGGCCACAATATTCCAGGTGTGGCCTCACCAGTGGTGAGTAGAGGGAAAGGATCACCTCCCTCGACCTGTTGGCAACACTCCTTATTCAGCCCAAGATGCCACTGACCTTCTTTGCTGTAAGGGCACATTGCTGGCTCACGTTCAACTTGTCATCCACCAGGACCCCCAGCTTTTCTGCAAAAAAGCTTCCCAGCATGCACTGTTGCATAGGATTGTTCTTCCCCAGGTGCAGGACTTTTTGCTTTTCCTTTTTGAAATTCACAAGGGTCCTGTCAGTGCATTTCTCCAGCCTGTTGAGGTCCCTCGGATGACAGTACAGCCCTCTGGCATATCAGCCACTCCTCCAAGTTTTGTGTCATCAACAAGCTTGCTAAGGGTGCATTCTGTAGATATTTTCATTTGCTCAGATAAATATGACCCAAACAAGTCTAAACTTGAATCTCTGTATAAGTTTTAATCTAAAAATTCATAGAGAACCCGGTATCTGTAGATGAACCTATTGATTAGAAAGAAGTTAGTCCTGCTTACAGATTTGCCTTGTCCTATTGACTTCTGAACCCACATCTTCTAAGTCACAGCACAAGTCCAGAAAAAAAAAAAATTAATTCCTTTCTGTACAATATGGATTGCAATACACTGGGTAAGCAGAAGTCATCAGTATCTGTAGAAGAGGAGTCAATAGGAAACCCTGATATCTATGCCCATGGCTGGAGCAGTTTTACAGGATAGTTATGGAATTACAATTCTGTATCCTCTGGCCCTCTTGCTGTGCTCTACATTAGTTGAAAAAAAGAAAGGCACCAGAACCTACAATCATCTTTCCAGAGATTTTTCATTGTCCATTGGGATATATCTATATTTTGCTCAAATTACATAAATTTTATTTGTTTACCCTTATCAAGGTCATAATCTGTTTAAGAGAGAAGAATTCTTCAGGAGTTCAGATCAGATCAGGAAGCTCTGAAGTGATCATTTTGAGATGAGCTGGGACTTTTTAATCTTGTTTGAAGTTACAAAAAATGTTGCTGGGAAATAAATGCTGTCATGAAGTTAATAAAGTTAAATAATTAACAACTGAATTGGAAAGACTGCCTATACTGCCTTACAATTAACTTACTGTCACATCTAACAAGATGTAATTTTCACCCACATACATTTTACTTCTGGTCTGTGGCTTTTGGTGCACAGAGTCTGAAAATAAAGGAGCGTGAGGTGCAATTCTGAGATGAAGAACGTTTAGGAAAGAGGTAGTGAGAAAGTCACCTGACAATAGAATGTGAAAATGTGTCTCAAACCAAGACACTCCCTTCTATAGTTCAATCTTGCATCTTCTAGGTATAAAACATTTAAATTGTATTAACTTCCCTCACACACAGTTCCTCGATTTATGTATTACTTCAGTTTAATGCTCTACTTTTCATTTTGGGAATTATGAAAGAAGAGGAATAAAGTTTTGTGGAGAAAGAACATGAAAGGTATGCATTTAAACTGTTATTTTTCTCTTTCAGATAATAAATTTGCAATCAAATGCACTGAGTGCAGTTATTCTGATTTCTTAATAACATCACTGGTTATGTAAAGCCTCAAAAGAATGTGTCAGAGTATATTCTAAAGGACTCTGGGCATCTAAGTATATTGAAAATCTCATGATTTTTTATTTCATAAATGTTTAACATTATAATGAGGGGTAAGAGACTTTATTCAGCTGACTTGGCTTATTAAAATATCATTTCCTGGACTTAAGACTTCTTGCTAAACATGTTAATAACTTCTCATAAAAAATATAGCAATGCTTTCTGATGTCAAAGTACAAGCAGAAACTGCAAAATATAATTAAATGAGACTGGATAAGGGTTTTAGAAGATTATTTAAAAAAAAAAAAAAAGTAATGTCATAGAGAACAAGACATGAAATAATAACCGGTAATTGAAATACAAAGAAGTAGGTATTGGTGGAAAAGGTAAAAAAACTCTATGCCTAATTAAAAAGCATAGGCAATTTCATGGTAAAGATAGGAAAGAAGAAAAAAAAAAAAAAATGTAAAGGGTGGAAGAAACAATTCTTGTCTTTGTTCCATCAAGGAGACACTGAGTCTATAGGAGTTTCTATACCAATTTTTATAGGACTTAAATCAAGTTCCTTGAGAGAGCTAGCTTAAACAAAAGAGGTGAAATTTATGACCGTAAAAGAGTGGTCTACCCCTTGCCCTAGGAGTAGAGAAACTCAGAAGAAATGAGAGCATAGGTATAGACATTATTAAGTTAGCTATGGATTTTACAGTGGAGGACCTGCAGTAAAAGATTTCATGAGGAAAAAAAAAAAAAAAAAACCAATAAAAAGGAGACAAAGAATTACATGGGAAAGAAAGGAGATATTTACAGTAAAAAAAAAAGTCAAACAAAACAAAAACATCAAAATATGTGCAACTTTTAATTTATTCTTCCATTTAACTTCATCAGAGATATAATGCGTTAAAGTAAAATCAGGTCTATCATGGCCCAAAGCTACAATAAAAAAGTTACTACCAATAATTCCATCATGAACTAATACACTGACTGAGGTTGTATCCCAGCTATGGAAATGGTATCTTTATCACTAATGCCAGATTTGTTCCTAAGGAGACCTGTTAATTGCACATACATTATTCTGGAGTATTGCTTGTTCTATTCTGTAAGCACAGGAAAAGAAATCAAGATAAACTGGGGTCTTATCTAACTCTGAGAAGAGGTAATGACGCTTGACTTTTCAGTGTTGTGTGACTCCCGCAGTCATTAATATGTGCTGAAGTATAGTGTACTCACTATGGTATCTCTCTGCACAGTCTGGAAAACAGAAGAAAACCAGGCCGTAAAATACTATTGATTTACGTACAAGAGTTAGTCTACAGCTAGAAAACATGGAGCAAAGCAGCTTATCACTGAAAAGACATTAACTCTTTCTTATTGATATAAAACATGGTGTGGGAAGCTCTAATCCCTAGAAATGCTGACCAGTCCCATTCAGCCAAAGCCTACTCTGAAGGCCACATAAAGCAACTTGACAGAAACACAGAACAAATGTTCTTAGGACATTTCTTCACACCTCCCAACAAACATACCAGTTCACATTACTATAACACAATTTTTGACACCTCTCATACGGTGAGAAATGGTGAGGTCAGGGAGTTGCTTCCATATACAGAGACTGTTTTCTAACAATCAGAGTTTTTTTCAAATTTGGTTGCAGACATACCTCTAAAACCACTTTATTTTATCAACAGTTCCTAAACAGAAAGTATCATGAACATTTTGATGACCCCTATAGGCAGGTAGTTATTACCCTGTCTTTGAGATGTTTGTACAGATGTCTAATTATAATCTTCTCTCATTGTATCACACACTCTTCTCTTATTCAGTGTTGGTAGATGCATCAAAATTATGAATACACATTATCATGAATAAATTCTTATGTTTGTTGAATAGGAAAAGTTAGCACACTGCAAACACACTGGCCATAATCTGTGTGAGAAACTCAGCAGTTGCTGCACAAAGTTTAAAATACATAAAGACAATTCAAAAATCTAAAATAAACAACAGAAAAAAAGGTAAAGGAAACTCTTTTAAAGTTAGAACAACAGAGCATTCTCTTAAAATCAAAACTCTGTCAGTAATGTCACTAGCTTATTAGAAACCAGTCATCCAGATTCAGCCCTGCTGTACTTCTGTTAAGGGCAATAAAATTACACCATATATTAATTTGCCTCATTATGGCCTCTATTGTGATCACCTGAGACCTCACATTTTAATTGCAACACATGAAACTTTAATAAGTAGAGGTTGAGAAAGAAACTATGACCTCTCTAGGCTACTCTGAGTACTTAAAAATTAAAAGGAATATGTTCTTTGCATTTGATTTTTCAGAGTTAGGAGAGGAAAAAGAGTGAATCAGTGGTTATGGATAATCATTGTTGATCTCACTCTTTTTATATGACAAATTGATCTAAAAATTTGTTCAAGCTTTCAGAATGAAAAAGGAGCTTTTATATACTTTGTATTCTTCAGTTTCTTTTTTCTTGTCAACAATATGTGTTTTCCATATATATGCACATGCTGAGTACTACACCTAGGACGGAGAAATCGAGAACATAAATGGGAATAGAGGAGGCAACAGTTCTGCAGAAGATCTTTGACATCTTTGTTGGCGACACAGACAGTGGGATCAAATGCACCCTCAGTATGTTCACTGATGACACCAAGCTGTGTGGTGTGGTCGACAGGCTGGAGGGAAGGGATGTGCCATTCAGAGGGACCTGGACAGGCTGGAGAGGTGGGACGTGCAAACCTCATGGAGTTCAACAAGGCCAAGTGCAAGGGCCTGCACATGGGTCAGGGCAATCCCAAGCACAAATACAGGCTGGGAGATGAGTGGATTGAGAGCAGCCCTGCGGAGAATGACTTGGGAGTAGTAGAGGATGGAAAACTGACTGTGAGCCAGCAATGTGCGATTGCAGCCCAGAAAGCCAACCATATCCTGGGCTGCATCAAGAGAAGTGTGGCCAGCAGGTCGAGGGAGGGGAGTCTCCCCCTCTGCTCTGCTCTCGTGAGACCCCCCCTGCAGTGCTGTGTCCAGCTCTGGGGGCACCAACATCAGAAGGACATGGACCTGCTCGAGTGGGTCCAGAGGAGGCCACGAAGATGCTCAGGGGGCTGAAGCACCCCCCTGTGAGGACAGGCTGAGAGAGTTGGGGGGGTTCAGCCTGGAGAAGAGAAGGCTCTCAGAGACCTTAGAGTGGCCTTCCAGTACTTAAAGGGGCTACAGGAAAGATGGGGAGGGACTCTTGATCGGGGGTGTAGGGATAGGATGAGGGGTAACGGTTTTAAACTGAAAGAGGGTGGATTTAGATCAGCTATAAGGAAGAAATTCTTCCCTGTCAGGGTGGTGAGACACTGGAACAGGTTTCCCAAGAAGCTGTGGCTGCCCCCTCCCTGTCAGTGTTCAAGGCCGGGTTGGACGGGGCTTTGAGCGACCTGGGCTAGTGGAAGGTGTCCCTGCCCATGGCAGGGGGGTTCGAACTGGATGGTCTTTAAGGTCCCTTCCAATCCAAACCATTCTGTGATTCTACGATTCTATGATTCTATGAAAAGTTTTCAAAGTGGAATATGGATACTGAATCACATTTAAAAAGTCAACAATTTGACATTTTGACATAAAAAGTAAATGTTATGCCGCTATATCAAAAGGTGATGTTACATATGGAACACAGGATTATTCCTCTCTGCTCAGTTTTGGATTAATCTGAGATGGAGTGTTTACCTTTGTAAACTCTGTTATAAGAAAGATGCATAAAGGTAATCCATAGAACAGCAATAGCAATGCTAAAAGATTTGACTATTCAATACATGGGGTAAACTGAAAGTCTTGGCCTTGTTTGACCTAGAAAAGAGAAAACTGTGAGATACTGGAGAAACATTTCAGCTTCTGCAGTAGCTCTTAATTATTATAGGAAATCAGTAAACAACAGAATTACTCTTCATGGAGATTTTTATAAATGAGTTAGACATTCGCTCAGAAAACATCTACATTATTTGGAAATTATTTCCAAAAATTCAGTGGTATTACTTCTTTTATTTAAAAGACAAGATTTCAGCATAATTTTACATTTCTACCATTAAAAAATAATTTGAAATTAACAGATTAAGGTCTAGTATTTTCTCAAAGACTGAGCTAAAATGGAAAAAAATATATTCAATGGAAGTTTCAAAATTTATATACACCTAAATTTTTCTGGAAAGCAGACCTCTTGGTCTTTAATATGAAATGAAATATGTATGGAATTATATTTAGGGTTAAGTATTCTACAGTGCCTAACTATCTTTTTGAGAAGAACATTAGAAAAAACCAATAAACTGATATCCGTGTTGTCTGTGAGTAAATCAGAGATATATCGACTGTAATCCCAGACTATAATCCCAGATTTATGATAATGCAGTAGGACCACGCTTGTTTTATTTTACTAATGCACAGACTTTTGATCATTCCCTTCCACTGCAATTCCTACAATTGCTGCAAATCTATAGTACAATCTGATTTGACTTCACAGAAGTTGCAGAGATTGGATTAATGACTTCCTTTGTTTTGCTGATCTTTCTAAAGCACAGAATATAATTATCTGCCATTGCTCCAAGGGTGCATTGTTTATTCAGGTTCAGCTTTCTGTCCTCAAGGACTCTTGGTCCTGCACTGCAAAGCTGCTTTGTATCCAGCTGTTGACCAACCTGCATGGGCGTATTGCATCCCATGTGCAAGATTTTACTTCTCTTTGCTGAGCCCCATGATGCTTCTGTCAGTCTGTGCCTGAGATTTTTAAATTGAGTCATGATCAAGGGAGAAGATACTTTATCAAATGGCAAATACCAATGCCAAGGACTGAAAGAACACACCTTGGGGCACTGATAGAGTATGAAGCTGAACCTTGCAACTGATCTACTGATGTTCTTCACCGCCCTCCGTCTTTTTTCTGCTCAGAATCCTTATATCTGTGAAGATATGTGTCTCTGTATCTAATTTAGTCATATGCATGCCAGGCAGGACCAATATGTACTCCTGAGAGAACTTATTTGAATTTTATTTTATATTTGTTTCTGTATGTGCATTTCTTTACAGGCCCATACCTTTGAGATTTTGGATCAAGGAATAACATCTGAATCACTGATGAGTTAGCACGTTCTACTATGAATACTTTAACTCATACTACGTTTGATTCCTTAAATCTAACTATATAAGGATATATAAAAGCCTTCCTTCCCAGATGACAAATTATCATCTCAGTATAAAAACACATGATGCCTGAAATTCAAAGGAGCATCCAAGATTGTGCTTTAATCGTACAGGCACCAAGACTTGCCTGGAATGAAAAACAGAGTTGACTACACTCCGAGTTACAATTTCCTGTCAATCCATCAACTGGGATTAGTCAACTCACAGTAGTGTAAAGATTGTCTACTAGGAAACATATTTTAGAGAGATGAGATGCTCTAAGAATGCAGCAGTTGTCAGAAAAAATTCTAATATATTATGGCAGCATTTTCTGGAATAGGTAACCTTCAAGCCGTCAGAGATATTCATCGACAATATATTTTCTTATTAGAAATCCTGTCCAAACAGTATAGTGAGGTGTTTGGGGGTTTTTTTGTTGCTAAATTATTTACTGCTATTTTTCTAGGATCAATACTGTCAAAATGAAGAGCATGAAATCTAAGCAGTCTTCCCATCATAATCATAGCTGTTAGTCCAGTTTTGTTTGTAGATTCTTTCTGTAATTAGGCATGCATAGTTGGAGAAATGACACAGTGTGATCAACCTGAACTCAAAAGTGGGAGGTTAACCTTGTACTAGATTTCTTCAGGATCACAGAGATATTGCACCAATTCTTGAGATTCTTTAGGTTGCAGACAGCATAAGTTTTTTGATACTCTTATGCTTCTCACATTCTATAACTGTCCAGCTGTACAGCAATTGCTATGACTTCTGCCAAATTTTATACTATTCCATCATCTGCCCAGCTGCTATTATAATCTGTTGAGTGTTTAAATCAAGAAACAAGTGAATAATGATGTGTCTTTGGGCAATACCAGTGTGCCTCTGTCTGCTTAGAGCCACAGAAGTAGTATATGATAGCAGACGATTCCCAGAGCCCAGCACTTTTACAAGCCATAACTCCAACTATTCCCTAAGCCAGCACTGTAAAAGCCTTCTAAACTGAGGATAGCTGTGAAATTTCATTGAATTTAGTCGGTGAAGGACCAAGACATTAAAGTGCATTTCACAGAGCAGTTTGCCACTTTCTGCATTGTATGGGTTTTATGTCTTTTTTCTTTCATTACACCGCCTTGTAGTCTCTCTTTTCCCTTCTCAGCATCGTGAATGGTTTTTCCACAAAATAGATATCTTACCTCCAATTTAAAAATTAAAGCAACTGCCAAGGGGAAAAAGAAGTACTTGCACTTATTTGTCATTCTTGCTTCAATACTCCAGTAAAAAACAAACAAACCAACCAAAACACCAACAACTTGAAAACATCCCTCTAAAATATGTTTGACCCAGAGAATCATTATTCACTGTGCCACTGTCTTCCTCTTGAGCCCCAGGTGTTATTTCAGATGTGAGACTGCAATGAATTAGAAAATAAATTATTCCGTTGTTTTCACTATATAATGTGCTACACTTATCCAAGTGCAGGTTGGATTCTGATCCGACTTATTCCAGCCTAGACACACTGAAATTTTTTCTGTTGGGTTGTTGCAACTATGCAGATTTTGAACTATCTGATCCGGATTCATCTGATCTAAAAACAGCTCAAGATTTTTCATTACTGAGAAACATCTAAAGTTGACTATAAATCTAAGCAGAAAAGGTCATTCTTAACATGTTTCCTGATTTAAGCATCCAGTGGATTAAAGAAGCAGCTGTGCAGACTGAAAATGTTTGTTGATATGACAGAATAAAATGGATGCCACCTGAGCTCTAAAATAAATCTACCTCTATTCCCAAGATCACTTCCCTCTGGCCTCAAAAATGTAAAAGCTAAAAAGATCAATATCAAATTTTCAGTGATGTAGTTTTTCATATTGAAGAGTACACTCAATCTGTTAGAATTTGATTTTCAAGAGACTGCAAAGACTGGCAGAAGTTCAGGTTCCTTTAAGAGCCCTGTGTCAGTACATTAAGAATAAGTAAATCGGGTACAAATTTATTTTAAATATATTAAATTACTAATCTGATGCTTTGCATCATCTATCTGTATCTGGATTTCATCCTTGGAGAAATTCAGATGTCCCAGCAACATACGTTCAGCACAGTGATGTCTTTTTAAGTGTATATCCATCACCTTATAATTAAAATGACAAATAGAGGTATTTTAGTTGTTATCTTATAATTTTAAATTGGTTTAGCAGATTAGCAATGGAAAGAGAGACTTTTACAGAGATTTATCTGACGCATTTTGAGAGAAGGCTATTTCTCTCACACACAGACAAAAAAATCAAAGATTAAACCCTTACATTACATTTAACATACAGTCCAAAGTTTTAATTTGACTTACATCATTACATTGGAGCAGACAAGAGAAAGGAAAGCGAATAGGCTCAAAATGACCAAGATCCCCCGTCAAGCTTCCTGCCACAGATGCGTGTCATGGTTTGAACTCAGCTGGTAGACAGTGTACCATGTGGGCAGCCATTTACTTGGTGAAATAGGGGAGGGACAAAAAAAAATAAATTGGTTGGTTGAATAAAGAAAAAAAATTAGTAATAGTAACAAAACGACAGTAACAATAGTAAATCCAAACAGGTAAAACTACAGCAGTGGCTCACTGAGCTGCGACCAGTATGCAGCCTGCCCCCAGCAGTGATCCCAACCGCACCAGAAATCCCACTGCGGTGACTGGGAAACCGAAACTGAAAACAGGGTGTGAAAGAGCCCACGTCCACCTATATACAGAGAATGATGTCACATAATATGGAATACTCCAATGACCAATCTGGGCCTGGCCCTCTAGCTGTGATCCCTCTTAGCCCAAGGAAAGTTAACTCTACCCTGGATGAAACCAGGACAGTCTCCACCCCTTATTCCATTCCATTTACGTTATGCTCAGGTTCCAAATACATTCTAAGGAATCACCACCCCTTTCCCGGGTCTCACAGATATCATTCCCTTAGTCATCTTTCCAAAATATCTACTGAGTTCATTTAGTCTGTAACTTTGGATTCCATCTGCCATGATAGTCTTTGAGGCTGGAGGAATGAGGTGGAGCTAGCTCAGTCGGTGGAGCAGGAGGATTTGGATGTGGCAGAAGGATGTTGTGAGGCACCAATTGCAATAACAGGGTGTGAGAGACGAGAAACCGGGCCTGTGAGAAACTAAGAAAAACAGCCTGAGAAAGCAAAAGTTGAGGCTGATCAAAGAAATGCCTCAAACACTCGCAAGACAAAACTATGAGTCACAGGGTGCATTCTGTGGAGGTCGAAGCTGATAAGGCTGCCCCAATAACACAAGATGGGACTGGAGGAGGGAGCCCTGTGAAGACAGGACGGCTCTGCTCTGGTGCACCTGACCAAAACTTCAAGGGCCATCTGTCCGGTGAATGACCTTTGCTTCATTATCCACGAAATGCATATTAAAGTTAACACCCCTCAATATGCTAACGAGGGCTAACATGATCATGCTAATTACATCATCCCATGAAACACCTCACCCCTCCCCGTACATGGGATACGTAGGTATGGGGGTCGACCTAGGGGATGGACCCAAGGAAAGTGGGTATAAATCAAGAAGGGAAGGGGGGGGGGTGCGGCCCGGGAGAGAGAGAGTGCAGTGAAGCGAAGAAGACGGATGCCAGCAAAAAAGACGGATGTCTCCCGTGCCTCCCGGAACCCTCGTCGGCAGGAGCAGCGCAGAAACCCAGACCGGTGATCTGTATTTCCCCATCCCCTCTATCTCCCTCTTTTCCCTTTCCTATTAAGCAATGCAAGGCATATTATACTGCTTGCCACAACTTGCTATATACTTAGCCAACTATCGTGTGTTCAATTAGTACATTGTGAGTAGTTAATAAATGTTTAGACTTGGAGACTTGTTGTCCGCTCCACTGGGGATTTGCAAATCTGAGTCACTTGTCCCCCTTGTCTGAGAGGGACATGACACAGGGTAATTTGACAGTTCAATTCATTGACTATTTTCACCCAAAATCAAATCTCCTTGAGGTACACATCAGACTTTTCCGTCTTCCGGCATTACCCACCAGGTGCACCCAGGTCCTTGGGCAAAAGTAATCCCATGCATGGGTTTACCTTTACCCAATGTAGGAATAACCCAGACTGACTTCCCCAGCAGATTTTTAATGCGCGTTATGGGGGCTTTATCCCCATCTACAGTATGTAGGAGGTCTGACTGAGCAGGGCCAGCTTGCTTGGCAGATCCTCTGGTTTAGACTAACCAAGTGGCCTTTGCTAAATGCACGCCCCAGTGTTTGAAAGTTCCACCACCCATTGCTCTCAGTGTAGTTTTCAGCAATCCATTGTATCGCTCAATTTTCCCAGAGGCTGGTGTATGGTAGGGAATGTGATATACCCACTCAATACCATGTTCTTTGGCCCAAGTGTCTACGACTGAGATTTTGTGTCTTCTTTCCAATGGCTTTGTCAATGCCCCCTTCCCTAGACAGGGATCCCAGCTGCCTGGCCTCCCTACACTCTAGTTCCATGCCACTGGCTCTGCTATCCCAGCACTGGAGCAGCCAGGTAATGAGGTTCTCACCTGGATGGCAGCTGAAATCTTTTCTTATGTCTCGCAACTCACTCAGGGATAAGGATTGGGTGACTATCACCAGCTCTGCCTCCTCCTCCTGTTCCCATGATGGTCCTGGTTCATCATCACCCTGTACACCACAACGGGATTTTCTTGTGTATTTCTTCTTCTGTATGGGAGCAACTGACACCATCATGGGTTGGTTCTCTGGTGCAGCTGCAGTGCCTGTCCTTGGGGTTGTAGTGGCTGCAGTTTCTGTTACTTGGTTACCAGATCCAGAGCCCTTCTCTTCCTCTTGAGGGTGCTGAACAGTGTTTAATAGCACCTGGTAAGTGTGGGTTAGGCCCCAGCATGTTACAGTGAGCTGTGCCTCTCTGGAATTACCTGGGTGACAACATAATTTTTCCAAATATTTTACTAGTTCTTCAGGATTCTGCATCTGTTGAGGAGTGAACTTCCAATACACCACAGGTTCCCACTGTTCTAGGTACTTCCCATGTTACTCCACACCCCCAGCCACTCTTAATTCTCCAACCTTGGGGTAGATTTCCAGGTGATAGACTTAAATAGTTGCTTAACCCTGAAAAAAACCTGAACCACATGCAGGAACACACTAGCTCCTAGCAGTAAGATGACCATGTTAATGTCAACATTCTGAGGATGTTTGAAATTACTGAATTTCTGAAACACAACTGTAGATAGTCCCAGGACCGATGACAGCACCCTGTCATAGATCAGCATTACACAGTACAGCAAAAGCAAAATCTTAACCCCACTCTCATGGACTGTGAGCAACAGCATGGGAAATACATATTGCAAATGAGGTGATAAAATCTTAAGGAGCCAAGCAATCAACATTATTATCCTTTCTGTTGTTATCTCAAACCTCAGGCCCCAGCTGGGTGCCAAAAGACTGTCATGGTTTGAACTCAGCTGGTATCCAATCACCGTGTGGCCAGCTGTTTACTTCCCCCCCGCCTCCCTGGTGAAACAGGGAAGGGCCAAAAAAAAAAAATTCCTAGGTTGAATAAAAAAAATTTAGTAATAGTAGCAAAACAACAGTAACAATAGTAAGTCCAAACTGCTAAAAATACAGCAGTGGCTCACCAAGCAACAACCAGTATGCAGCCTGCCCCCAGCAGTGATCCCAACCGCAGCAGAAATCCCGCTGCGCCGACTGGGAAACCAGAAACGAAAACGGGCCATGAGAGAACCTGTGTCAACCTATATACTGAGCATGACATCACATGATATGGAACACTCCATTGACCAATCCAGGCCCGGCCCTCTAGCTGTGTTCCCTCTTATCCCAGGGAAAGTTAACTCTATCCTGGACAAAAGCAGGATGATGCGATAGACAGATGTCTGGCTGGTGCTGGGAGCCAGCTGATAAGAAGATCCTGCTTATGCTGAGGACTTGTTTGGGGACATAAAAAATAAAAAAGGAAAGGGAAAAAAGAAGTAGTTAGAGCCTGAATAAGAGGTTCTGGAAGTTGGACTAGATAATAATTGTAGGTCCCTTCCAACTGCAAATTATTCTATTCTATTCTATTCTATTCTATTCTATTCTATTCTATTCTATTCTATTCTATTCTATTCTATTCTATTCTAGTCTAGTCTAGTCTAGTCTAGTCTAGTCTAGTCTAGTCTAGTCCTATTCTATTCTATTCTATTCTATTCTATTCTATTCTATTCTATTCTATTCTATTCCTAAATTTTTGGAGCTTGGATTACTGTGTGCACATTTGCACCAAGGGCTTTCTCCCACCAAGGAATTACTTTTGCCACCATTAGGAGCTTTAGAGCAACCATGTTGGTGCATCTGAATGAAAAACGAACCAGTTTTCATACCACAGGTGAAAAGACTTTTCTAGGCTGCAGGATTAGCTCTCCAAATATGTCCTTTGTCATGGTGGAGGAAGCATCAGGCCTTTCTTGTGGAGAAAAGTCCATCCATTACATGTTGGTTTTGGTAATGAAGGTATAAGAGGTGACAACAATGTAGTGCTACTAGTAGGGTGATGTTGTGCAACAGTGTCTGAGGCAACAGCAGCAGGAATGATGGCAGAAGTTTGGCAGCAGGGAGTGAAGGTGGTGATAGTGAACGTGGTGTTTCCAGCCAGCATACCCAGAGGCAGCCAGATGTGGGCAGCTTCAGGTCTTCTGTCCCTCCTGACCCCTGTGGAGGCAGGATTGTGAGGAAATGGACTTTTGATCTGACCAGAAGGATTGCTTTTATCTTTACAGAAGCTTGTTAAGATTCATCTAACAAAGATGGTAGTGTATTATAATACAGATAAAAGATCAAGTGTTGTGTTAACAGTGTGGATACAAGTGCTTGGAATAAGATCATGATCAGGCACTTTCCTTGTACTATGTCTCGAATCACTGATTTTTGTTTCCGCTGATTTCTCTCTATTTTTCCTAGTCTTTTCCTACCATAATGCAAGTGTTAGAAATTCACTATGAGTGGGTGCAGAGAAATTTGATCTGCAAGTGCTGTTTTCATGCGGTGTTACCCAACAGCTGTGACAGAAAATGCAAATGTTTCACAGGATGAATTTTCTCAAGAACAAAGAGAACATCAGGATCTGGTGTATTTTCTATAATTTGACAGCTCTGTTGTAAGTATCCTGATGTGTAAAACAATCTATTCTAATCACATTTCCTGAAAACCATGGTTGGGATGTAACCTAAATCAGTTTGGGCATAAGTATCTGAAAACCACTTAAGTCTGAAAAAACAATTTAATCTGCCTAAACTTTTAAAGGGATCATCATATATCTAGTGAGGGAGGCAGTCTTAGCTATTTTTGAGGGAATGATAAAGGTAACAATGACCATAAATCAGAAGTCTTAATCCTAGAAGAGGTTGGGGGGAGGGAGAGAGAGAGAAAGAGAGATGCATTTTAATACAATGTTGTATCCTCTTATTTGATGAATAACTTTGATTTAAATAATGATTTAAGTATTTGATATAACAAAACATAAAAACCAATTATATCACATCTTTGTACTTTTAAGTCAGTTGTATCTTTCACCAAGTTCTGATTCTAGCCAGTGTTCCAAACAAAGGTTTTCAAAACAAAGCCACTGTTGGCTTACATTTACATTAGATAAAAGATTCTTTCTGCAGTGTTTAAAGCTTTTAGTTCTTTTAAGTATTATGAAAGGTACGAAAAGATAAGTTATTTTCTAAGTTCTCACAATTCCAATCCATTTTAAAACACATGGAACTGCAAACTCAATAGATAATTACACTTGTATAAAGATCAAGTACAGGTCATTCAGACCCTGGAAAACAGAAGTGGCTTTTTTTTCACATTGTCGTCTTTGGAGCTTCCTTACAAATTCTTTGAGAAACAAAAAGTTATCTTAATTTTCTTGACAAGTTGAGAATAAGGGTCACAAAGCCAGCCTGAAAACATTATTGCAGCTAGCACCATCATCAGCGTAAGTTACTTATTTTATATAGAAGGTTTCTGTAGAAATGGGAGTTTTAGTATGTTATGATATCAGCGAATATAGGCCAAATCTATTAAATTAAATATGAGTCTATCTGTGAGATAATAACAAAGAAAAAAAAAAAAAAAAAGAGAAAGAAAACTCTCAAAAAGACCCTGAACAAAACAAAACAAATAAAAAAGGAGTAATTGAAAGTGGATTAATATTTAGAGATGCTTATATTACCTTCATAATTCATTATGATCATGATCTCGGTTTAATAAAACAAATGTTTCCATTGATAGTGTAAGTGCCTGGGGTCCAGTGGGATGGGAGAAAGAGAAACAGATCAGCTGAGTGGGAGGAGCAGGATTCAATAAAAATTGGTGGAGTTCTAGTGAGGGAAGGGGAGAAAGCAAAGTAGGATTTGCAGGGCAACAGACCTTGGATTAGGACAATGGTGGATGTAAATTTATGAGTAGAACAGGTTTGGGACGATGCAACAAAAGGGAAGAGGAATGGTTGAACTAGTAACAGCTTAGATGATGAGTTTGACAGAAGTGAGCACAAGACTTTTTGAGGTGGTTTTTTGAGTCTCATCTTCTTTCTTTGTATCAGGAAACAGCTGTGAAATCTACTGTGAAATATCCTCCGATCACCTGTCTCCCAGTGCTGGGCCATTAAAAGAAGAGGTTTATGCAACAAGTTAAAAGCCTTCAGTATTATTGGTAATTCAATTGGATGCACTTTTTTTGAAATTGTTATAGATCCAATTCATTTGTTTTACAATACCTACAAACTAAATGCCACACCCCCCCCCCCCCCAAATTATTATTTCATACTCTGAAAAATGCACGGTTACAGAAAACCTTAATTTTGTCCTTTTGTTGATATGCTTTATGAGATAGTTTTTCATTACACAGTCATATGCCTTTTTTTTTTTTTTTTTTCCCCACAGAGGACACTGTGAAAAAATGACCCAGTATTGGAATGAATCTGAATTGTCCAGCAACAGATGTTGTTGCCCATCAGTTCATTGCAGATAAAGGAAGAATCAGAATGGTTGAATGACATGTCTATAAAAAAGAAAAAAAAAGAATGTGTTTGATTAGGAGAGATTAAAGTTTTCTCAGAATAGATCATTTCTTTCTGTACAGCTCTCATGAGATAATAGATAACTTGTGTAAATTAACTTTGTTTTCTGATGGTCACAAATTGGAAATACCTTTCACTTCAGTGTAAATATTTTCTGGATGGAGAACAGATGTGTATGAACAGAAGGATCCTACATACTTTGTGTGACCATTAGCTCCAAAAAATGTTATAGTATATTAGAAAAAAAAAAGAAAAACAAACAAACCAAAACAAATAAAAACCCAAGCTCAAAACCATACAGCAGAAAAAAGACAAAAAGGAAAAACTTTTACTTTTTTTGTGGTGTGGGTATATGTCTGAATTCTACATCAAATTGCTGCCTCTGTACAAACAAGCTCCACATATGTTTGACAGAAGGAATGGATATTTTGCAGGAACAGTTGTTAATTCATAGTGAATTATGGGTTGAGGTACACAGTCCCTCACTGTTTCTTATGAAATTGGTTATACTGGAAATCAAAAATCAAAGTAAATGAGACATGGAAGGTGAAGAAAACCCAGGGAACTGTAGAGGTGTTGTTGCTGGCATAACTAGCTTCTTCCATCAGCTTTCTAGTGCTTTTTTCCTTTCTTCTCTCATGGACAAAATCAGGTATGAACTGATGACTCACATGTTCTACAGGAATGTCCAAAAGGAGACTGCAATACTCAGATGTACACTTCTGTGTGTGTTTGTGCATACACATTCGCACACACTCCTGCATTTGTGTAGGCAGCAACCACTTCAATATGGATATCTTTGGCATGATTCATTACAAAATAGTGTTACAAATGATATTTTACTTGCTAGCTAGTATTGCCCTGCCACCTCACTGTGAAATTTGGGACTGACAAAAGCTGCCTAATAGTGTACTCAACACGACCCTGAGTCTTGCTCACATCTACTAGGATGCTTTGCAGTATACACTGTGGGTAATCATAAAGAAAGCAATAGGATTATTCATCACAAAGAGTTAAACCTAAGATTCAACTCTTCATAAGACTGTATGTTTCTTCTTCACTAGTCTTTGTTTATATAGAGAGGAATATAGAGGAATATTTCACTAATAAATAGTTTCTGCTCTTAATTCTATGTAAAAGTGCTTGAGTTAGAAGTTGATAATTTATTTCCAAAATATAAAAATCAGGCTTATTCCAGATTCTAATCAATATTAATTGGGACTATAATCATGCAAGATAAAACCACAAACCCCTCTGCACCAGCAATTGCTATAAAGAAATAAAGTCCAAACTCAGAAAAAAACATTTTTGCCCACAAATATTGGAGCTGATTACAAATTTTCCATACAGAAAGATCATCTCTGTAAATAGTCATAAGCATTGGCTTTTACCTGGTTCTAAATACTTTGAAATAGTTAATATAGGGTGGAGAAGGTTATGAAAGTTTTATGGATGTGTCTTGAATAGGACTCTGGCCCAGCCTTTCCTCTCTGAAGCAAGGAATATCTAGCTTCACTATCATTGCTAAAGTTAGCTGAATTATAGAGTATCACAAGCTAAATTTCTTGTTCATACTTCTGAAGTTGTTGATTTTTAATCCGTCTAGCAAAACCTAAAATGAAGTGTCATCTCTAAATCTATAAGCAACCCAGAAAGCATAGTCTACTTAACAAAGACCGTGCATGTTCTGACCGGGGCAAATAAGTAGGCTTCTGCCTTTTATGCAATTTTGGCTTCTGTGTGTATTTATTCTGTAGCAACAGCATTACATATGCTATCATGTGGTAAAGACAAGAACCATAGCTACGTTACCTTAAGAAAAATTTGAAAAACTCTACATAAAAAGAAACAAAAAAATAGGTAAAATGGTGAAGGTATGTGGCTTCTATATTTGCTGTATCATCTGTAGGTTGTGAATAAGAAACAGGTAACCAACACACAGTTTAAGCATATGCAGAAGATACAGTACTTGCAATAGTTTTTCTAATGTTTCTCAATTAATCAACATCACTTCATACTAACAGACAACCTCAGTTAATTTGCCCTTAACCCTATTGGACAAGAAACATGGATGATTAAACTGGACAAAAAGATCAACATTAGGTGATAAATATCTGAGGAAAGGATGGCTTAGGAGCAGTCAGACAGTATTTTAGTGGTTAATTGCTTAAGTTTTTGTTCTTAGAAGAAGCATGCACCATTTTTATTCACAAAGCAGAAACCATCTCTTTGCACAGACAGAAGATCATAAGTCATGTTAAGTGAAGATGCCTTGCAGTGTCTACCAATCCATTGAACCATTAACTAGTACCACATTGCTATGAAAGCCATGAAATCTTCAGACAGTACAGAACCATTTTGTCTCATTCAGATGCTAAGTCAGTGAACACTGAAAGCTTCAGTGTGTGGTCTTAGCTCCAGGAGAAGCTTCATACTTCTGGTACAGTACAATCAATCATGCTCTCTTAATCCTATCCCAGAATTCAGAAATAAATTCCCAGATTGAGGACACTGTATCAGAACAATAAAGACACAAGAGTCCTTCCGCATTCAAAAGCTATGCATATAGCAGAGGCATATCATTAATTCAGAAATTAATACTCAATAAAACGTTTATCTGTGACTGAGTGCTCTAAAACCATTCTAGTAACACAGTGTTATCTTCCGTTAGTATTGATATTATTGCAAGGTTAATTTTAATTAATCAGTTGTGCAAATATATACTACATCTGCAGACTCTTCTTAAGATTTTCACAAACACATTTTAGAACAATTTAAAAAAATGTGGTGGTTGTAGTTCTTTGTAATCTTTATATTACTTTGCAACCTTGATATGTTCCAGCTGTGTTCCCTACCTCAATATTTCTACTGAATGCATGTAATGGTTTTGGCCAGGATAGGGTGGAATTTCTTTATAGTAGCTGGTATGGGGCTATGTTTTGGATTTGTGTTGAAAATAGTGTTGATAACCCAGGGATGTTTTAGTTATTGCTGACCAGTGCATACAGCGTTAAGGCCTTTTCTGCTTCTCACGTTCCCCTGCCAGCGAGAAGGCTGAAGGGGACACCCAAAGGGATATCCCATATCATATGGCATCATGCTCCTCAATAAAAACTGGAGGGAAGAAGGAGAAAAGGGAAGACATTCAGAGTGATGGTGTGTGTCTACCCAAGTAAGGGTTATGCATGGTGGAGCCCTGATTTCCAGGAGATGGCTAAACATCTCCCTGCTGATGGGAAGTAGTGAATGAATTCTTTATTTTGCTTTGCTTGTCCACACAGCTTTTGCTTTGTCTATTAACCTGTTTTTATCTCAATCCATGAGATTCTGCACATTTATCCTCCCAATTCTCTCCCCTATACCACTGGAGGAGGAGTGAATGAGTGACTGCATGGTGCTTAGTTACCTACCGAGGTTAAACCATGAAAATGCAAAAGTAGCATAAGTATTTACTGTGCCTTATAATTATTTTTGAATAAATTCTTACCATAAATTACTTCTACATACCTGTGGGTTGTCAGTGTTCCGTAAAAAACATAGCAAACAATAGATTTAAAATGTTTTCTCTGAAAAATAATTTAGAAAAAATAGAAGAAGAACTTAGATTTAAAATGTTTTTATATATATATATATATATCTCCAAGAAGTAAAATTGCTGTCTCTTAGAAGAAACTTTTATTCATGGACATGGTAAAGGAATTTCATACAATGTGTCACAAAATCTGTAACCATAAGATCCGCACTTTCTGAATGACAAAAATTAAAGTTTTTTAAGTGTTTATAATATTATGCTTAAAGGCGACATGAATTACTGTCATGCCTTCATGAGTATTGATTTATAGTCCACTAATGCACAAACCAGAATGAAGGATCTTCAAGCAGCAATAAAATCTAAAAAGCTTTCAGCATAAGGTGCAAAGTCATTAAATGATTCAAAGGGTAATACAGATCATTTATTGTTATATGCACCTGTGCATCTATGATACCATCTTAATTTAGAGTTTAATTGAGTGTCCTGAAACACAGAGGTATTATCATTGCATTACCTGAGATTCAAGGGTTTGCTAAAAAGATTTATAAATATTCTTATCCACTGTACTGTCATACATGTGAATATACTAGCTGAGGATCTCGTCCATTATTGTCCTTTACCTTTCTGGGGATATCACTGTAATCCTGTGTCAGTCCCAGTGTAGCTATGAGTATTCAGTTATGTTCAAAGTGTGGTGTGGTTTTTGCATTTAATATGTTTAGAAGGCTATGTGTATTCCTTTGTGTTGTTTTTTTTTTATATATGTATGTGTAAATACTAGGAAATAAGCATGTTTAAAAGGCTGATTATTCAGAATTATTTTAAAAATATTCAAAAAATAGTACAGTGGTTAGGGTTTTTTAATTATTTTTTCTTCTCTATAGAGTAGCTTACTCACTGATTGAGAACATTTTTTATTCCCTTAATGGGCTTTGGATTATGGATTCAGATAGCAATGACACAGCACAAAATTTATTGAATATTCAGTAGTTTTTCTGGCTTTTTGTTATTGAAAGTAACCTTTGAGTTTCCCAGATGGCTGTATCACATGTGAATTAATTAAGTCTGATACTGTATTTTACATAGACCATAAATTCTTCAGATATCTGCTTCTGTAAAGAGGTCTAAGTGAAATAGCATGGAACACCTTTACCACAAAACTTTTTATTGCAGTATTCAGTATATGAAGAAAGACAAATATCCCTTCATTCAAGCTCTTATCCTGTCTTCTGCTCCATGAAGGGACAGTATCTCCTTCAAGGTAGTAAATAATTATAGAATATATTAAAAACACAGATAGACTTCATAGCCCTATGCCATAAAATATATCTGATAATTTACTTGCTGATCTACTATATCTGATTTACTTGTTTAGCTTTTCTCATTATTATATTTTAAGAAACAGTGTACAAGACACAAAAATGCAGTAGGTTCTTGACCACAGGCAGAAAGTGTCTGGAAGGCAGAGTCAAGTCAGAGAAAGGTCTCATTTAAAGCTCTTAGAAAGCAGTTATTTTTGGTAAAATCTTCTCCACCTTTAGTTGTCTATACACTAAATAACAGCTTCAGATGTTAATGTTGCACAATCTGTTTGTTGCATTGAATACTGCTCATGCTGTCTTTTTACGTGCCCTAAAATGTCTCAAAGTTTTCTATGTCTTTAATGATTTTTTTCCCAATTATTCTTCCTCTTGGCATTAATGACTGACTAGATATAGATTTCTCTTGTGGTTTTGTGGTTTTTTTCTCTCTTTTTATATCAGTATTTTCGGTATGGTAACAGAACTGAGCAAAAAAATGTATGTTGAGTACACATACAAAGACAGTCTCATGGTAATGTAAAAAACAATTTTGGTCTAGTAAAGATGTGATTTTTCTGCAGTAACATTGAACAAGATTTTGTCCTACTATGTACAACTGCTTTTATGCCATGTATGCATAAAAATATCATTACATTCCTCTCAAACTGAAATACTGGAAGCTAATTATTTCTATATGTTCCAGGCTGAAGCAGCTAAAAAAATATTTCCACTAGACCTGCTCTTGTACTTCCATAACATTCCTGGATCATTTCTTTTATTAGGAAATATATAGAGAGCTTTAAAGAGAGTTTCAGCTAAATGAAACGACTACAGTGTAAATTATCTGTAAAATAAGGAAATTCATAGTTTTCCCCAAAGTTTCATTGAAAGAGATTGAGCCATGTAGAAGTGGTGACTGAATGAGGACCATGGTAGTTTAAATCATCCCATCAGGGATGGGAAATACTGTACCTTGAACAATAAAGATTAAATTGAAGAAAAATAAACACACACCATTGAGACAGAGTTATAGAAATGACTGAATTTTCAGCTTACTACCCAAGGAAAAATAATATATTTTAGACCTTGTTATGGTCTGTTTCAGTCCCCAATATGACCAAGGACTCCCAGGACTCCTCCGGGGTGAAATTAATATACAAACGAGGCCAGATGTCACTTGGCAGGCAATGGCACTTTATTAGTGCTCTTACAACTTAAGCAAAAGAGAAGGGAAGAGAAGAAGAAAACAAATTTGGAAAGAAGAAGAGGGATAGATTAGCATACCACCACCCACATATTCCAAAGGTGTCCCATTGGACAGATTCTCTTGGTGGGAGAAGCTTCTGTCTCTCAGTCCACATATCCGTCATTTATTGTCCATGTCTCCTCCTCTTCCAGGAGATAGTCAATTACTTCTCGAACTGCCTTGCATTGCCCTGTCCCCACATTACATCACTCCTGCAGCTGATGCACATGCCCAGTACCGTCATTGAGGGCGTCTTACAGTGGTCTCCAAAAGAAAGGCGGGTATATACCAATGACCCTGGGCCCACGCTCATGCGCAGTTTGAGGAATGGGGGGGTAGGCAGGCCCCGTCTAACCAAGTTCCTTTTTTCGCGGTACTTTCTGAAGTAGATGGTTGATGGTGTTCTCTGTCGTTAGCAACGTTGAAATAAACAATGCCCACATAGTCTCTTTATAAGAAATGTTTTTTCCCTTACAGGGCCGATGTTTGAGGCACCTAATTAATTGTCCCTTACAGACCTATCCAATTATATGTTTTAATTTTCTCAGACAAAATGAAACATTGAAATAAAATATCGTCACAAATATTTTGCTTTTTAAAAAGTTTATAATTAGTTTAAATATAAATAAAACTTCCTGGAAATTAGAAAATATATTAAGTTGGCTTTTTTTTATTTTAGAAGGGATTTTCTTGTAGTCCCACATAATTCCAGATTTTCGTTATACAGTATGAGCATCTGTCTTCTATCTGAAAATATTTTTTATTAGTAGTTGTATTGAAGAGAAATCAAAAGAGTAGAGGAAAAAAAAAAGGATCTTCTACAATAGGAGTTTAGGGGTTTAAAGAATATTAAAGGATGATGATCTCAGATCTGGACCTCTTTCTCTTGGCAGAGACAGGGAAAGATCATGTAGATATTTCTGTCCACAGCTGTGTGGAGTACAGCATAGTAATTAACTATGTGCTTAACTTTTTTTCTTCTAAAATAAGTGGTCCCTTAAGCTAGATAGATAGCAGAAACTTCTACAGAAAATTCTTTTCCAGTATCCTCCTTTCTATGGTAAACCAACATATGCTGTTTTCCAAAATGTCCCTTATCTGTTGGCTTCTGGGCATATTTCAAGTTTCAATGAAAGGAAGTGTTAATGAGGATAGCATTGGTAGAAATAGTCTGTCTTCACAAATTACCACTTTTAATTAAATATATTATAAAATATTTTTTTAACACTTTGTGAGATTTCAACCTCGGTTGGAAGAAAAAAGTAAATAATAGCAATAATAATAACAATTTTTAAAACACCCTCAACTAACTAAATACATGGCATTTGGATTAGTGAAAATCATAGCAATTTATTAAAGGTTAGACTGGTATTATTTGTTCCCACCTGAAATGGAATGGACAGAGAGTTCCTGACAATCAGCAGAAGTAGAACAGTTAGCAGGTAAACAGAACTACATATAAAAGTTGAAAAATATGGGCACTGATTTGGAGTGTTCAAGGTAATACAGGCATTAGGTTTCGTGCTAGAAAGGAATAATCCTCACTGAAAAGATAGTATGGGAGGAAAACTCAAAAATTCTGCTACTTCTCATTTGCTTAAATCAAAATCAGAATTTACATCCGTAACTGAAGTTAGATATTGTTGCAAAAGGAATTTTAGAAGTTACTGTACGTTACAGCTAAAGTAAATTTCATTGTAAATTGTACTGCAAATCTGTGATATCATGAATGTAATGATATGCCAAATGATTTGGTTTAGACTTGAAAGAGGGAATTAAAGCTATAATTCTTCTATATCAAAGCTGAAGCATTGAGGAATTTTAGTTTTAAAAGAAAATAAAATGAATGCAGATATCTTTCTTATTACATAATATCCCAGAATATGCACTGCATAATTCACATTTCCAGAAAGATTGATGCAGCAAATTTTCAGTTTATTACTTTCAAGGAGAAATGAAACCTCTCTGAAAGTGTTTCACACATAAAGATTGAAAATAAAGTGGTCTGGTTCTAATTTTTAATAGGTTAGAGAGAAATAATTTATTTTTAGAGGTCTTTGTAGTATTTTGTTTCTTTCTTAATTTTAAAGATTGTATTTGGTAGAAGTCTTTATTTTATAAAATTTCTTGTTCCTCATGGCAAAATTTTCACTCACTTTAAGGTGCGTAAGTTTCCACAAGTGGGTTTTTTTTCTTTTAGTGGGAAAGTTTTTTCAGACTGTACATCTTTAATCATACTTGCATTTACAGATGCCATCCCATAAGGCAAGTGAAGGCAATATTATGTTGGCATATCAGCACAAGTTAAGTGCATAAATAAATCAAAGTCAGAGGTGAAAATCAAAAGCATTTACTGGAGTTTAGGTATTATGTGGCACAGGTTTCTAAAAAAAACATGCAGGAAAGGAGTATAAATATCTTGAGACTCAAGTTAGAATCCATAGTCTGATAATGCTTCAAACCAACGTTACATTAGCTGACTTACCAAAGAGATGAAAAAAGAAAATTCTTTACCACGAATATTACCTACCTTTGTTTTTTACACAACGCTTGTCACACGCTTCTCAATTACTACCTTGTCCAGCAATCATTTTAATGCAATGCTACAAATTCTGTCTTATTTATTTTCCAGCCAGGTGGACACATGCACATATTAAGGAACCATACACTTACTCTGATTACTGTTATAAAACTCTTATCCTCCTCTCTTTTATGTTATTTTATGAGATTTACTTTATGTTATGTTATGAGATTACTGGTAGATAAATGTCATGATGTCAGCCTCAGTTTATGAATATTAAGGCCTTATAATTTACTTATAATTGGCGCTCCTAAAAATTCACAACACAAAAAGAATCCCTTAGAATGACATACCTTGTGTAAATGTAATTATGTTAATGAAGTTGGTTTAGTATGAAGTCTACATATCTCTATCACTTCTCCCTTTCAAGAATATGTATTGAATTATGATCACCATATTAATGATGTCTAACTCTAATATTGAATTTTATTGGATCCACTTTGTTGTTCTCAATCGCTGTGTGGTACAATTGTAGGAAAAAGCATTTAGTCACATAGTATATTAAAAAAAAAAAAAGTGACTTAAGAGACGTGAAAACTGTTAAAAAGGATTCATTAGTGTCACTCTTTTCATGTCTGTGAAGAAGACTTTGAAATTAAATCTTTCAGTGAGAACTGCCAGTGAAATAGTACACCTGGTAGGTTTTGGTTACTTCAGCTTTGGTTTGGGAGGTTGATCTCAGGCCCACTGGACACAGTTTCCACCTCCAGTTCAATTTTAATTGTCCATAACATCCTGTCTGGGATTGGAGGTGATTCTGACAAAAACTTACCAAAATTCTTTTCATATTATACCTTGTAAATGATCGAAATGGATTGAATGGTTGACTGACAATATCCCTTTGTAGAGGATGGTTACTGACATTTTTTTTAATTGGACTTTCTTTTCTTTTTTGTTTTAGTTCCATGACACAGACTGATAGCAATGGAGATATATAGACCAAAAGAGAAAAGAATGGAAGTATCAAAACCAAAATAATCAAGAAATAGTAAAATTTCACTTCTCTCTCTCTTTCTTTCAACAAGGTTTTTGGATATGAGAATAAAAATGCTGATTTAAGATCTGTTTACATTTTCATTCTGCTATTCTGCTTACGGTCAATCAAAACATTGAAAAAAATTATATAGTATATTGAAAGATCATATATTATTTTCTAGATCATGGTTACATTTTTGAGAGTGCAAATGAGATATAAAACCTGATCTTTCCTGAAGTTAATGTTACTCATTGGCTAAGTAAAGGTAGAATTACATCTACAAGAACAAGAAAACACAGGACAGAAATATTCAGTTTAGATCAGTTTATTCTTCAAATTACTTTTCCCGCAGAATTTTGTTAAAACACAGTTTTCCTCAGAGAACAGAGTATGTTTTACGTCACTGAGGTGAGAGGACTGATGACAAATGTCAATGTTCTGAGCATTGTCATGGGTTGCCCAGAGAGCTTGCGGAGCCTCCATCCTTGGGGCTATTCAAAAACTGCTGGGAAATGATCTTTGGCAGGACCTGGCCTGCTCCAGGTCACCCTGTTTGAGCAGGATGGTTGGATAGAATGACCTCCACCAGAGCCCTTCAATTCTCAACCATTCTGTGATTTTGAGTATTTTAGGGGCTAAACTCTAATGGTTCTGTAGTTGAGAGTGTTTTGGTTTTGTGGCTCCTAGCTATTAAAAGCCCATCCCCGTGGTAATCCATCTAGGTGTGATTCATCTAATTCATTTTCAAAATCTGAACAGTTAATTCACTTTTCTTCAAAGTACTTTCAGTCTCAATGTCATCACATGCCCTCAATACTAATGAAATGTGATTGATGAAGTCATATACATGCTGTTGTTTTGTAGTATGTTCATAATACATTTATCAGACAATTATGATCAGAACACAGTATTACTGTCAATGACAGCATCAGGACTATGACACAAAATATTTCATCAAAAAGTGCCTCGGGAAAACTTTCTATGAGAAAGTCTTAGCAGAAAAGTCAATATTGTAGATTGAAGCACTATCTTCAGATAACAAGGTTAGCCTAGTTAGACTGCTGCCCCACTTTTGCACATTCACATGGGCCACTGAGGTAGTAATACACCTCCCCAGCCTAAACATTCACTGTCAGATTAAAATCTGGCTGCCTTAAAAGTGGTCATTTTCAACTCTTCAAGTCTACCTCTTAGCTTCTGCACTGGATGAGGGAAAAGCAATATTTAACATAGTGGCTTTGCACCACAGTAGAAGATAATGTAAGGATAAGCTATTACCATAAATCCATGTTACTTTTGAATTTGTTGTAGTGATATGCAGACTCTATGTTGACCAATACAGTGACTGGTCATTTTAAGTTTTTATACCATCATGAAGACCATCGTGAACTAGAAGCAAGCTAGAAGCAAAAGCTGACATCAGAACCACAGGTTAAATCTGCCTTGTAACTGAAAAACATTCAATCACATTGCCTAAATTCCAAGTTTGTATGAAGTATACTTCTTTAAATATACTTCAAAATGTTAATAACTAAAGAAACACGCTTAACTACTTTTGTAAATTTGGATATTAAACTATATAAAATAAATGTTATCTTTCTTCACAATATTTTAAACTGATCTCTAAATTGTGTAAATTGGAATTGAGTTAAAAGGTAGTCTCTGAGGGTAGTAATTTTTAAAGAAATTTAATTAACACAAAAAATAACACCTTCTTATAAAAGTATTTTAAAAACCTGATTTCTAAGAGCTTGACCTTCTATTTTGCATGGGATTTTCTCTCAATTAGGAATAATGACCACTTGAATTCAAAGTAAAAAACATGAAATTTTGTTTGAACAAGAATTTTTAAAGCATTTTCTTTATTGTCTAGAAATGTAAATAATTATAAAGAAATAAACTGCTTAAAAATGATCATTTTAGCATAGTAATAAAAATATGTAATTACACCATTCACGAAGCAAAAGTGGTCTTGTGCAGGTATACAAGCAGACAATTAAGTCTCCTATGTTAAAGAAAACAAGACTTCCACAGATGGCTGGGGACAAAAAATTGTGAGGAGGAATCATTCTATACTTTATAAATAAAATAGTTTTTTAATCCCAAGAAAACATGAAACTGTTAATAACCCATTGTTTTGATTCTCTAGAATTTCATGTCTTTATTTTGCAATATATGAAATAATTCATAAATTTGAGTTAGGTATCATGAACCCAAATTATACTGATTTGTGCTTCTTTCAGTCAAGCTTCCTGGTTAGTCAGGAGAGTATAAGAGAATTTGAAGTACCACTTACACCTCTGCAGAACCTTTTTTCTTTCATTGTTCTCAACTCTAGAGATACATTGCTAGAGTGCAGACACACAAGCACTTTCCCTAAATCTCTTATCTAAACTATTTCAGAGCTACAGTCTCACTGATTTCAAAGGTGTTAGATATCCCTTCCTGAAATACATAATTTCTTCACCCATACTTTTTCAATTAATGCTAACAAAAGAGGAGCTCCTAAATGCATTCAGCCAAATAATGTGCCATTTGGAAAGCAAATGTTTGCGTTTAATTTGTTAGCACATGCTGATGTAAAAATGAGAGCTGAAAAAAGTCAATTACAGGCCCTTTGAGCACACAAGTTGAGAAATATTTGCACAGTTTTCCCAAATATGTAGTTAGGTATTCAGATTCAGTCACTGTGAAGACTGCTCTGAATTGCTGTCACTGTATTGAATATTGGCACCTAATACATGAAATCTTAAATATGTGTATAGTCATCAGACCAGTGTTCTCAGATATCATCACTTGGTGGCATAGTTTAGAGTCTTATTTAGTGATTTATCTTTGAGGAATATGACCATGACACTAAAAGAAAGTTTGTTTACAAAATAAACAAAATATTTATTTTTCATGGTCTCTTTTAAAAAAAAAAAAATCTGAAATTCACTGTGAAAAAAAATTGACTGTGACAAAGTTTTTTCTAATTTGAGTCACTGAATTGTACTCGTGTGGTAGGAACTTTTCCATGTGTTATTAAACTTCTTGATGAGAAGAAGATACTGCTCTCAATCTCAGAAAAGTACTGCTGAAATAATGATAAAAGGAGACAAGAAAAAAATCCTGGCTTTCGTCCATACTCAAAGTCATACTAATCACAAGATTTGAAGCAGGCCATATATTAGCCTGTAAGTTAAATTGAAAGGATCTTTAGGAATTTTTTTCCCTTCCCTAGAGCTGGAGCTCACCTGCTGGAATCATCCTATTAAAGTACTTATAATTAGTTCTTTGTCATTGCATGGGACTACTGACATTGACATCAGTTCCTTTACTTCAGTTTACTTTCCTCAGTTTAAGGTTGTTCTTTTCCTTATTTGTCCCTCTATCACTCCAAAGGCTGCTTCAAAATGCCAGTCATTGGGATGAAAGCAGAAATAACTAAATAAACATTTTAATGACCATTTTTGGTCATTTCTGTGGGCCTATGGTTACATAACTCTGTTCACTGCCCAGTTGAAGACATGCAAATCTAGAAGAATATACAAGTAAGAAACAGTAATGCACACTTGTGGAGTTATGGTGAATTTCAGGGGGTTTTCATTAAAGAGTTTATTTTCTCCAAGACCAAAAGAGAAAGAAGAATATGAAGCACAACAACTGTTAGACTATGTGAGGGAGTAACCAGGACAGCAGAAAGAAGCTGCAAATGGCTAAATCATTTCCCTTTTCTCAAGGCTTATGATCAAACCATAGTAAAACCCATATTGCTTGGATATGCCCCAGAATTAAAGGCCAAGATAAATCCATTTGAACACGCAGTTCAAAGTCTCTTAGCCAAATTGTGATACTTTACATGCTCAGTAATGAACTATTCTTTGGCGCTGTAATATGAGAGAATTTATTAAAATTTTGTTCTTGAGAAATAACTGCAGCAATTTTTATTTTTTTTTATTCAGACATCTACAGCTCTTGTGGTTTTTGCAGAGAACAGCTAGTATAGTGTTTCTGTAGCACTGCCAGTGTATTAGCTGATGCAAAACCTAGAGAGATGAAAAGCATATGGACTCCAGAACAAAAAAACCTTAGAGTAAAATGCGAAAAATAGAAAGAGTGCAATAAATATGGAAAGTAAATACCTGTAAGTCATGGATAGAAATGTATAAATAAAATTCAGCATCAAATTCAAGCAACGTCTTTGTCATGCTCATCTTCTCCTAATTATGAAAAATTAAGCATTACAATAAATTTGTTGGAGTTCATATTCTGCATCAGTTAAGTTGTTTGCATGCTCACAGTGGCTATCCTGCTTTAGTGGATGTGTGACTATATCACCATGTGCCTATGGATAACATTCTTTTTTACTGTCAGTGAGTGGAAGGGGAAGATTCATTCAACCTTTAATCATTATTTCTATTTCTTTAGTTCTTTTTGTAAATATTTCTATTCACTGATTTTTTAGAAAATACTTTTAGACTGATGTCACCATTTCTGTCCAAATAGATTGCGAACACATACAATCTTGAGAAGATGACTAAAATATTTGTACATGTACACAATACAATATGATCACATGAGTATCCCATGTACTTCATGAAGATCCCATTGAAAAAGGTGCTGAAGCCTGAGTATCCACATTGTCTTCAGCAATGAACTTCATATGATAAGCAGACAAGTCGACATGTAAAGCTAAGCATACATTAATTTCCTCTGCCTAGGCAGGATCCTAATGTAGTGCCCATTGTTGTAGACCACTGTATTAATAGAAAAAGTATGCATAATCTGCCTTGTATGTTTTGCACTTCAGAATATGTCTGCATTCAGTGTCTATTCTATATGTGAAATAATATTTCACACATACATGCATGTACATACTGTTAGGCATTCATTCACTTGGACTGAATAAAATATAAACAACAACCATCAAGAGAGGAAAAAGTAAAAAAACCCACACATTAAAAAAAACAACTTTATGTTCAGAGGTATTGAATCTATATTAAAAATATTAGTTAATCCTGTGTGAAAACACATTGAAGGTTTGTTGCCATAAATGTATACCACGACTGAATTTCAAAGAGTAGTGATTTAAGTGAAGAATTAATTAGCCCCATTATAGGATTAAATTAACATTGTCAGTCAAATGAGCAGAGTTTACATTTATAATTTGTTTTGTTATTTGTGCATAGGAAAATTTAAATGTACTCTGGGTGAATGAAGTGAAGGGAATTAAACTTTGTGTTTTTCCGTAGTTAGCCTCTTAGAGAGAACACACCTAATGATTCAGAGAGCTTAGATAAGTCTCAGATGCCAAGTTTTCATCAAAGAGGAATCTAACAAAAAGGCCACTGGCTGAATCAAGTCTTTGGGTTGCAGGCTGCTCACTCTTACTGTTTACAGTTTGAACTTTGCAAATATTGCCTTGAGAAAGAGTTTGCAATTCCCATAAGCAGTTTATGAATGTGCTCAAATGTCAGTCTTTCCAGGAAACTGTATGGTCATGTGTGTGTGTGTGTGTGTGAGGGGAGGTACATCAAGAAGAACTTTACACTTACAAGTAGGGTTTTGGTCATCATGTTCCATCAGATTTAGTATTTTCAATATGTTTATGTTGTTGTCATTATTTTTATGAAGAGGAAGTCTGTTTAACTTTCTCAGTGCCTCTGGATAAACTTTCAAAGATGAACATCTACTCTGCATTCACAGTGTACGAAAAGAGAAAGATGAACACTCAGAAAATGGAAGCATATTCTTCTGTACTCTTCTACAACAGAAACCTTTCAAAACATGGCTGTGTGTTCCTAAGAAACTTATTTATCTTAGGTTTCACTTCTGAGGAATCAAATTATTTGATTTCTTGAAACAATAAATTCAACAAATATTGACAGAAGAGAAACATTTTAAGATACACATTTCTGGATAACTGACTCCCAAGAAATGTAAAACTTGTAACACAAAACTAATCAAATAAGCTTAACAGGTTTATTCAGAAAGGTGACAGGTCCTCTCTCTTTCAAAAGTCAAAACAATCTGTACATAACTCAAAATCAATTTTTGCAGAGAAGCTGCTTTTTCACACAGCTGGTCTTGAAGAAATCAGGAGTTAACCATCTCTTTACAGGTCAAAGCTTGGGCTGATGCATAGTGCACTGGGAATGCAATGCTCACCTACTATAGTAGTGTATTGCTAACACTTTGCTATATGAAGACAGACACAGCACACCACTTTTCCAGCCCCAGAACACTCACCTTCAGGCTCCTAGGTCTCATAAAAAATATCAGAAGGGAAGCCCTCAAGAAGAGAATTGATAAAGGGACCAAAGGGGCATTTTCCTCTTCTTCCCTAGCACAGTACATGTCAAACTGAAAGTCAGGTTCACTCTGTAATATATATGAGCAATACTACACAAAATAACCATGGCAAAGAACAGGAAATTGTACTATCATATCATGAGTTTAATCTTTAAATTCTAGAAATTATTTGAATACTTCATTCTCTGTGAGACTCTGTCCCTGATTGTTATCGCAACAATAGGTGAAGTTGAAAACTAATTTCTTCATTACCAAATCCAAGAGGTTCCCGAACTTGTAAGTACTTTTCTGCAGTTAACTGGAGTATGATTAAATCTTTATGCTTTGTTAAACAGTGAAAATTCTCTTCATATTTTTAAGGAATCTTTTACATCAACATAGATACCAATGATATTGAACTGCATGATTGGAAAGCAATATACAAAAACTGAATACACCTTTTTGCTGTATTAAAATATTGGCAATTGAAAAATAAATGTTTTTATTTGTATTGTATTCAATAAGTTATTAAATATTATGTTTATATTTGATATGTAAAAATATAAAATTTTGTACATATTTTTTTATATATAATTTTGCATATAAAAGCAGTTACTTATGTAAAATGATAATTGAGTAGATAAATGCTTTTGTGCTCATTTTGGTTGGTGGTATAATTTCAGTTTTCCCTTTTCTCAGTCAGACTATTTTTGATGTACAAAGAACAAAAATTACTTATCAATATGTTAACTTTAAATTGAGTACATCAGAAGTGTTACTGTCATCCTTTACCTGACTCATTTTGTAATATTAATTTAATTCTTTCAGAAAGCTCACAAAAGGTGACATTAACTATTTAGGAAGGTGGATATTTATTAAAAATCTCATAGTGGTACCTTTTAATGATTGTTATTTATTCATATTCTATAATAAATTCTCTCCAACATTAGTGACAGACAGTTGGGGAAAGTAACTCTCCATTCTTTATGAAGAACTACTCCTACAGTATGTACAAAAATATTTTTTCAGCAACATTTTCATAATTATGCTTTCTGCTAACAATCTTAAATGGCACATATCATTACAAATCTAGTCGTATTTCTTAGATGTATATATATATATATATATATCGAATTCTACCCTCATAGTGCATAGACATCCACATTCCTGTCTATACTTGCTACTTCAATTGTTCCAGTTTTGGTATTTCACAAAAATCATAAGCCTGTTAACAAGCATGTCTTGTTAGTGAGTTTAAGAAGTGAAAAGAGCAAGAAGTAGCTACAACAGAAGTAGTTAATACGATGCATAATGATAGCCTCATACAAAATGTTTGGACACATGTACAAATGGCTGGAGATTGAATTTCTCCTGAGGCTGCTGTTCTGATGTCATTGAAAACTCACACTTCCTCTTATCAAAATATTTTCTCTCCTGTTTGTAATATCCAGTTGGATAAATTATTTCAAAGAACATCTCAGGTTTTGTTCCTATTCAGTACCATTGGCTAAGGTCATGGTGCTGAGCTGGCAATATCCAGGGAAAAAGGTAGACTCCAATTCTGAATCAACTAAAAGTTCCTCTCTTACAAGAAAACCATGCTCTATAAACCGGATTTACCCTACCAGAAATAAAAATTTACCTGAACTTGAATTTGCTTTAAAATGGCAGAGTATATGGGACTGCAAATTACTTATGTCAGGCTATTTGTAACAAATCAGACAATGCAAAAGGTTTCTTTTTTTACTGTGAGGTACACATGTAATCCAGCTAAGATAAATGATTGTGTTTAATTCAATGCATTCCTTGGCTCTGGCTCACCAGCACTCCCAAGACTATTTATTGTAGCAGTTTAAAATATTATCCATTTTATAGTCTTGTAAATCATTTTCTTATCAGAAAATGGTCTCTGAATTGGAAAAAAAATTGCAGTTGTGTAGTTCATGAAAAAGTCATTAGAAGATGCAGAGGATGGTGAAGTTAGGAGTGAGAATGCCACACTACATAACTACCACCAAACTAACAAGTATATAAAACCTGCATGACAGATATTTACTGATGATGAGAACTGACAGTTTGCCATGAATTCAGAGAGGTCCAAGGGTGCTCAGCACTGGTTAAAATTAGTTCACACTTATCTTACTTATCGTGCAAATCTTACAATCCTTCAAAAATGTGTAATTTTCTTTTTTATTACTGAAGAAGATTCCCAGTGAATTGTTTTCCTCAACAAAAGTGGTTTGTATAGTAAGGAATGCATGGGATGGATGTTTTCACTGAACTCTTAATTAGGTAAATATGATTATAAGAAATGTCAGTAAGAAGAAAATTCTTTATTGTATTTCAGTTTTGATAACCTGGGGATAATGATCAATAGCAGTTTAACATGGTAAAAAATTTACAGGAAATGGGAACTGTGCTGCAAGTGCACATACACTGCAATTTTTAAACCTTGTCAAAATAAACAGTCAGAGGGTTTTATTTTTCTAGTTTTCCTACAATCTGCTGACAGTTTTCGTAGGCTCTGTTCTAGCAGACTGAAGGAGAAAAAAATTCTTGTGATTAGTTGTTGGATGAAATTCTTAAGTGGTATCAGACACAGCTAATCATATGCACCCACTGTTTGAACCACTGTATTTTGTTTTGGAATTACACAGAAAAAGGAAACTATACAGTAAACTTCGATTTCACGTAGAATTACTTGTGCTGTGTATTTTTGGGAGAAGAAAAAAAAAAAACTGAAAAAAACCACCAGATTTTTTGGCAACACAGTAACGTATCTGCACCTCTAAAAGTGAAATTTCATTTTAAAAGGGTATTGTGGACAGATTATAGCAATTCTGGAAACATACTCAATACTTTGTTGTATTTTTTAGTGTGAATGCTATTAATTTCACACATCAGAACTAAATATAGATATGCTAATAATAATTTTTAATGCCACGTCTTCACAGGAACCTTTACATCATGAAATCAGATCAAATATCTCATATTCTCATACTAATACTTAAAGCCTGTTTCCTCTCAGTAGTTATAACAACCTGATTTATATTCAATAGAACAGTAAGATAGGGAGAAATACTGGTTTCTTTGCTTATTAAGACGGCTGTACAGCTGTCAGAAATACTCAATCTGTAAACAGACACGGCAATAAAAAAATCAACATTTCATAATTTGAAAGATAATGCAGCAACACGGAACAAGAACAAGCATAAAAAGATGAATTCAGAGTAAACCCACAGCAATTTCAAATTTGAAATCTCTAAGCAGATCAAAACAGAAGATTCAGAACAAAATCTCCCACAACATTATTTATTTTCTCTAAATACAGAATTTCCCTCATCCTTCCAGTATGTAGGCAGTCACCCATCCTCCCTTGAACATTAAAATCAGAGAAGTTGAAAAAAGATAGACAAGCACCCCTATGCTGAATTGGTTAAAATATAGTGTTTCTGTAGTTGTTACTTATGTAAAAGTATTCAATGCACTTCATATTTTTGTTGAAGTGCTCTTCAAAAGCAAATTTTCATGTCTGTAAATGTATGGCAACTTTTAATATTGATTATTCTATTACATTCATGTTTGAATTGCCCTAGCTTTATAACCAATTTTTACCTATTAAAAGACTTAGTAAACACAGTATCTTGGGCTTGTATGTTTTTTACTCCAAGCAGCTCATTTTCACTTTTGGTACAAGAATAGATCTGATTCCTAACAACTAGTCCTAGAGATACTGCAGATAGGCTGATAGTTAAACTAGTGAGTTACCTGTAAATTGAAGACACTGAAGAACAACTTCTGAAGGACAAAATGTACTTTTAAGTATATTTATTGAATTCATTAGTCTTCTAAACAATTTTCCAAATGTTCTAAAGGGATTAGAATAAGAGATTTGTCTGGCTAGAGTAAAAGATTTGGACTTCAAAATTTATTTTATCAGAAAACATATGGAAAAAGAGAGGAATTGAAAATTTCCTTAAATACAACAAAGCAAACACTTCCACTTCTGTGGTAGAATATTTGGGAAGAAGGTCTTGACATCTATTTTTCGGCCAGACCTATATGCTGCCAACAATGTATAAAAAGAAGGCATATAAAAGCATCGTTATCAATTCCCTAAATGAAAAATCTCCGTTTCTGACCCTGAAGTTTCTGCAAAGCTGGTAATGTGCTTAAAAGCTCTTCACTGGGCAACTGGTGAGGATTTTAGATGCTGCTGAAAGGTTTTGTGAATATTCTGACGTGAAGCATGTTTAATAAGGCTGAAAGCAGAGAGGGAAGTGCAGGAGTATAGTTCTGAATTTCTGTGGAACCAGGTTCCTGCTGGGCTGTGCTGTATGGGGGGGAGCAGCAGCTGGCTTTTCTTCTGCAGGAAATAATTCTCTGCTTCTATTGCATTTCCACTCATGCCTTAGGAGGGCTCAGTAAGTGTTGTAAAGATCTTGGAGCCTCTGCAGGTGCCAGGATCAAATCTTCCCGGCTTTTGCAATCCCACTGTGGTCCTGAAAGCACACAAAAGGAGCTGTTGCCCACAACACATCGCAGGGTTCCTAATCTTAAAATAGAAAAGCTGAGGTGTGTTATGACAACCCCTTCTACCCTACTTGATGCAGGGAATCTTAATAAATATCAGTTACATGATCACCACAGCCCGCAGAAAGGAGTAAGTGAATGTCAGTAGCAGATGTACAGGAGCACACACATCCCCTCCGTGTGTATTTGCGCATCTGAACTTGTTCTCATCACTGTCCTTTTCCAAAAGTAGCCATTTCTTCTATTCGTGTAGTATTAGCTGCTGGTACAATAGCTCTCCAACCTCTTTCAATCCAAATACCTAGTCTAAGCATTAGGAAAAAAGTGCAGAAGAACACAAGAAGTGAGAAGTAACATCTGGCCAAAATTTGTCTTGAACTGTTTTCTTAACGGCCGAAAGAGGATGTTGAAGACACACAACACACACCAGGTGTTCAACACTAATTTCAGGCCAGACCAACATATGCTTTTGCATTTGTTTTTTTGTTTGAGTTTTTATGTAACCTGAAACGTGTAATTTTGAAGTCAGTTTCTTTTAGAGAGATGGCCAAAATAGTACTAAGGGCTATGCAGGGAAAGATTTTGTTTTGTTCCAAATCACAGATTAAGTTGTTTCTCAAGCCATTCGCACTCTCTCACTTATTGTCCAGCAATTATATAGCTGTGACAAACACTCATATCATAAAAACAGTTACCAGAACTGAAATCTTCTAGACAACCAGTTGCATAGCTCTTTCATCTCAAAGCAGTAGGCATATATTATTAAAAAAAAAAAAAAAAAAAAATTAAAAAACCATAATCTCAGCTTCACTTTCAGATCCTAAGGTTTGATATATAAAAATGGATAGCTACGGGCACGAGGAAGAAGAAATCCTGTAAAAAGTGCAATTTTGACCTGCAGTCATTTAGAGACAATAAATGTGAAGCCCTACTGTGACGTTTTTATGGATCTACATCTTTGGAGTAGAACAAAGCTTTAAGAACCACCTCTGAGTGATATAACTGATCATCATATCATGCTAGATTGAACTGAATGTAAGTGTCATGCTGGCAGTGCTCTGATTGCATTGCTTCTGCTCTTACCTAGCTAACAGATGTCATTTTATGTCAGCAGGAGACTTTCCCACATCCTCTGGCCTATTTTCTAGTTCCAATTTGCATGTTGCCACTGGGCAAGACATTCACAAACATTTGATGAGCTTTCATTGATAGGCCGCTGAAGTTCTGATTTCTCAGTCATTAGAGCTTAATATTGATTCAGCTGGAATCTGGTCAGATGTGTAATAGCACTGAGATATACAAAACCAATTATTCAAAATAAATGTATTAAAAAAACCAGAGAAGATACTGGAAGTTTGAGCGGCTCTAAGTTCTTGTTTCCATACCAAGTTCAGTCTTACTGACTACAAAATTAACAATGCTCTGGCTGTGTACTGGGAATCTAATGTCAGCACGTATTCGGGAGCCAATGTTATTAAAATTTCCTTTGTACTTACACAAAGCATTGCTAAGATGGTATCTCATTTCTCAGGGTGCAAATGTATTTGATGTGTGTCTCTTTCCTGACAGGCTACTGGCTACAGTAATGCTGTTTGCAGAGATGTTAGGCATCTTTCTGGTTCTGCACCAGTTCATTCAATGTATGGCTGCTCAGCTATTGACAAAACTTAAACTAAATAGCCCCCAAACTACTGTAATATCTCTTCCCTGACTGTCAGTTCATCATAGGATTGATTTTAGCTGCAGACAATTCTCTGTTGCATTCCGCTGAGCTGTCCACATGAGGTGCGAGTTATGCCATTTAGCCATAAGTTATCTGTGGAGCATAAGGTCCCCTTTGTAGTGACTGGAAAATCTGAGGTTACACCAACACAGTGAAACAAGTGTAACTTCAGCAGAAAATTATTTATTCAATGCGAGGGTCATTTTAGTTTTCATGGCATGTGACATAGATCAACTTGCATTAATTGTTGACTGTGGATGTGGGCCAGATTTATCCTCGTTCTGTGGCAATTTGTCCCAGAATTTTTGTTGGTTTGGGGGATGGTAGCGTTTACTGTTGGTTTTGTTTTAATTAGCCATTGCAATTCATTCAGCTGCCAGAATTTTAAAACAGAGAAATTAATAAATAATCCCTTTCCCTATTTTGTCCCAAGCACTTGTCTTCTACTGCCACTTTCTCAGTTTCTTTCACTTGCTTCCTAGTAGTTGGGGCTTCAGGGACCCTCTGAATCTTGCAGTCTGGCATGACAGCCCTCTCTTCTGCTTAGCCCACATGCAGCTCTTGCTCTAAGGGCTGTATTCAACAGCTCTTTTTTCTTCCTTTCCTGTCAACATAGTTTGATCCTTTCTAATTTTCTTGGATGTTTTTGCATTGAATACAAGTATAAATAATTAATTAAATGCTACTTATAAATCATTTATGCTTTAAATTTATTTACACAGCTATTAAGAGGCCTAGAAAAGACATGGTTGTTGCAACATCTCCTCCCTCCTCCATCTCCTATCGTGGAGTTCTTCCCACCTTCAAAGCATGTCTGTAATATTATAAATCACACAAGAGTTATGTGAGACAGTGAAGTTGACAAAACATAGATTAGAGAAAGCTGAGTTTCAGGGCTTTTTGCTTTTTTTTTTTTTTTTTTTTTTTTTTTCCTGCAGGCCCTGACTCAATTTCTGAGGATTTACATAAGCACAGGAAGATTTTACAGTTCAGTGAAATGTTGCTAGCTTGAGGCTGCAGTATGATCATAATGGTGAGGAAGGATAAATAGTTCTGGAGGAACATGTGATGCCTAAAATGGTCAGTCAAAGGACTAATATTTTGCACTAATTTCAGTCAGTTACGACCTGCAATATTTGGAGTATTCCTGCCATCTGATGGGAGAGTCTTCTGATTGCCCTGTGTGCTGGTGAAGATGTAGGCATGCTTATTTGTATTTTGCCATATAATTTTCAAATTCCTGTACTTATTAGATGAGGTTACTGCAGTATATTCTGATTTTTGTTTCAGTTTGTAGCCACTCAAAAGAAGTGTCCAATATGATTTTTTTTAGCAGTCTTTCCTACAGGAAGAATTCATTCATTCTCCAGAGCCAACACTGCCTTCCATTTTATTTTGAGTACAAAAACAATTGTCTGTATATGTTGAATATCTTGAGAGATTTTGTATATTTACTTCCAAGACTTTTGTTAGGTTATGTGATAAAGCTCATCTGCATAATCCCAAAGGAGCTCAGAGAAACAATGACAGGAGGAGAAGCCCAAATAGTACCCTGACTACTCCCAGACCCATCACAAGGTCCATCAGTCTATAAAAGGTCCATTTGCAAAATGAGCATAATGGGAGAGGGGAACCAAATTAAGGATTCCTGAGAACTGAACATCTTGTCCAGGCCCCTGTCATGGGGTGTATAAGTATGCTCACTGCATTCTTCATGCTGGGGATACATCTTCAGCATTGTTACTGGTTGGTCATAGGGACGTTGAAAGTGACTCTCTTGGACCGTTGGATCCAGCATCATATATTTTCCTCTACCAATTTTGATAAATACTTTTAAGAAATCTAGTAAATATCTGTTGTACAGTGCTCATAATAGATGTGATCTAACAGGTATGAATCATTGAATTTCTGCCAGATTTTTATTTTTTAACCTAATTCAAGAAGAAACAACATATTTTGAGACAACTTCCTAACAACAGCAATATCTGTGTTTGGAAAGATGAAAAAAGAAATTGTTAAGGAACTTAAGATTCACAATGTGGTTTTCTGTGATTTATTGGTGTCTTTTTTTTTTTTTTCAGTTAAAAAAATAGTCTTCAATTTGGTTATGTGATCTTCTGATAACAGATTTCTGATGTAATATCAACCACGTCTACAATGAAATTCCAATCTCAAGTTAGTCTGTGATACTTTAAATGCTATGCGCACAACTGTTCAACTGGCAAAAATTGGCACCAATATGTGAGTTTTGGGGAGCTAGATGCTTTGTATCACCTGAAACCTGTCTGAAATTCTTTAGGAATCACTCCAGACTCCACTGATGATTTAAGACAACATATTATTTGATATCAATATGTTTAAGAAAATAATTTATTATTTTAATAATTTAATACTAATGTACTCAATATTTGCATATTCTTTAATAAATCAGCATGCCATGACAATGTATGAAGAGATCTTAGCCTACAGACAACAACAAAGATGATATAAGGGACAATTCCATATAAAAATATTTCTGATTCTAAAAACAGTTCAGTGGGGGTGTTTGGAAATTGAAATCAAAATACTCCTCAGAGTATTCCTCAGATTATTTTGTCTTAGACAGTACATGTGGAAAATTACACTGAGTTGCAATCATTTTCCAAGTGCATCTTCAATGGGAATTTCCACTAGCATGTTCTTCTGGCCAGTCTGAAGACAGGTTTTCTTGAGAAAAGGGAAAAAGGGAGTCATTATTTTTATTTCTTTAGGAAGAGTGAATCAAAATAGTTGAACTGTTAGTGGATAACATGCTGTGTTTATTTACACAAATGAAGGTCTATTTTAATTTGACATGAACATTATCTTATATAAGTTTTTGCACCAGATGCTCACTTTTGGATCATTTGGCCATAGGTTAATCAGATAACATGATCTCAGAGGTTTCAAATGCATGCAAATACATATCTACCATTATCAGAATTAAATGTGTAAACATCATTCCGTCATTTTGAAACCGTACTCCTAAGATTATTAGAAGGGTTCTTTCATAACAAAATTACACTAATTCCAATAGAAATAAAATATTTGTGCCTTCTAATTCGAATTCAAGAGTTTCAATTAATTTTAGGTTAGCAAACAGACCAATCAGGAATTATAGAGCTACAATAAATTAACATTACTAATTTTGAATGCAAAAGAAGCTTTCTACTGTTTTCAAGTAGCTAGGCAAATTTACTTCAAACATATATATATATGTCTAAATTCACTGTGAATGCATGTAGGTGACAGATATAAATTTTCTACAAATTTCTATTGTGTAAACTGGATTTATTTGTCTTTCAAATTGCTTAAAACTAAGTCTTATGTTAGAAAGGCTAATACCAAAATATTATTGGATGTGTCCATGATAATAACTGTCATGAAAATATTAAAGAAAAGAATTGAGGATCAGTTTGAGCCATTTTTGAAACGGAGATCCTGAAACACCCTCCCCACCCCACCATTGAGTGTATTGCAGTCACCTATTTTCTTGAGTGGTCTCTTATTTTTAAAGATGATAATGAAATTTATTTTAGCATATGCATCTAAATTTTGTGTAGGAAATTTTAGTACTTATCAATATATAAATAAATGAAACCAACAAGAAAAAACAATTTAGGGTTTTTATCTGACATCTATTGTATTTCTGTATCAAAATGTTTTACATAGTAAATACTGAGATATTGGTGTTTCAAAGATGTGGTAATGAGACGTGCAGATGCATTTGTTCACAAATATATCTTTATACTTTTACTACAGAAGACTACAGGAGGACATTTATTCTCACAAAATACATTTAAAACTTATTTATATTGGTGTTGGGGTCACCATTAGCCGGGGTCCTTATTTCTCCGTGTGGGAACAGAAACGACGCAACACCAATGTGATGATCAGATCGTCCATCTTTATTTTTCCAGTCCTAGTTACATTTATATCCTACTAAGTTCCGTACACGCACTCATCTATCTTCTAATAGGCTACAGGTCATCTACACGCGCTGTTCACGCGCCTCTACAAGCATTTGCATTGGTTAATTGCAATTAGCACGTAAAGCCCCAAACTTGCCAAAACTCCCTTATCTCACACCCTGTTTTGCTCAGACTTGTGTGCTTTTGCTGACCACAGGTGTTTCTCACTTATCTGCTATCTTGTGTGTTTTTGCCAGCCTTATTTTGCTGGCCTTGTCTTCGTCCTTGCATTCTTCTGTCTGCACTAACTTTCTCCCAGCGCGGCCCAGACTCCTACGTATTGGCTTTATGAATATGTTTAGCTTAACATCACCAAGTTACACTGATTTTGCTTTCCTTCAGGACAGATTAAAAATTGAAATATCTATTTCTGAAATTCTAGGGCATTTGGAGCTATGTGAATATTGTGTGCAAAGGAGACATTCAGCCTTGATATTGTGACATGATGTCTAATTGTTTTATAAATAGTCTAATTGATAATACCAAGAATTTTGGATTATTCTAATTATTGACTACCAATAGCTGGTTATTCTCACAAGCTTCACTTACCACTGAACAGGAAAATTGGAAGAATTCAGAACAAGTAAAACATATGTCAGAAAACAGAAAACATTAAAAAAAGTAAAACGCATACAGAGGTGATAGCACGAGTATGGAGATACAGAAACTAAAAGATGAAAGATTAAAAATTTAAAAGACAATTATTTGGGTTTATGTGAAGCTAAGAAATATACCTAACAGAGGTAATAAATCTTTCCAGTATAGATTTTGAGGTGAGGAATCTGTCATAAAGCTATTTATTTTGTAACATTAGGTTAAAGGTGCTAGTTTATTTTACTGGGTTGAAAACAAGGTACTGTTTTCAACACTTACACTGTCTAGAAGACAAAAGAAAAATGGGGATGACAAAAAGAAAAGAACAGAAAATTATTTTGAAAACCTACAGAAAATTATCTTTTGTATTATCTCTTAGATTATCAGATTATTATGGAAAAATATTCTATTATTGAATGCCAGAAAATTACTGAAAACTCTATTCATTTTCTAACAGCAGTTTTAAAGTAAAACTAACAGATCATTAAATCATATTGCTCCAATTCTTTAGCATCTTTAGCATCTCCTCTGCACCAGCCCACGAAAATCATCCAGCAATGGTACATGTTCCCACACTTAACTGGATTCTCAAGTCTCAAATTCCATTTGAATTTAAACATGTGGATCTGATCTGTGACAACTGCAGCTGACAGACTTACAACTCTGACCAGCAGAAATCTATGCACTTCTGTTGGGTTTGAAGCCCCACTTGTCATTTCAGTCTCTACTTGGGAATTTTCCTGTGATTTTCCATGGTCCATCTCTTGACTCATATGGCACACTACCATTTTTCCTTGTGATTTTGTTTACATTGTTTTAGCCAGAATGGTTTTGTGTTAAAGAGTATGTTGTAATATACATGTGCAAACATGTGTGGAGAAACACACAGCTTCATCTGGATTTAAAAATTGGAAACTTTCGCTTTAATAAAATTGAATGTTAGTCAACATTCTTTCCATTAAAATGTTGATATATAAGTTACTGTTAATCTATTTCATAACTAAAAATAAACAAGATGCAATGTTGAGTGTTTCTTGGAGAAAATAAAATATCTCCAGTGACTCAATATCTTGACCATATCTGTTTTCTTACCTCCATGACTGAATCACGCAACTTTGGACCCTGAGGCAGAAGAAAACTTGACTACGCTCAGGTTGAGTTGTTACATTAAAGAGTGGTCAGGTCTGACTGTTCACTTCAAAATCTTGTTCTTACTTTACTGTGCTCACTATTCAGCAAGCAATTGAGTATGTTGCAGTAGTAGTAGTGTGTTGCAGTTACCATAGTATTGTAGTAGCACTGTGATTACTGTAGTACTGTAGTGGCAAGTTGCAGTTACTTAGTTACTATAGTTACCTTTAGATGATGGTAAATTATGTGACAACATTGTCCCAAGCACAAGAAATTTTAATACTTTACAGAAGAACTTTACAGAAGACTCACTTTGCTAATTATAAATTCCTGAATGCTAGTTAGGTTTGTGAGAGGGTGAAGAAATACTTGACAAGAACTTTTAAATAAAATGTGAGGAACAAAATGGATGAAAGCAGTTAATATTAAAATAAGGTTCTTGATCCGTTGGACTTGTGATGAATGATGAACAGCTTTGTTAATTTACAGACTTGTTTCAAATCTTAAATGACATTTAGTACGATCAGAAATTGAACTTTCATTAATATTTCATTAAAAATTAAATGCAATCAAGGCACTTAGACTTTTTGACATTTTAAATGAAATTTTTAAATAAACATTTTAGATTGCTATATCAACCTATCCAAAAATTGAAAGTCTGCTGCCACATCTGCCTGTGTGAATGGAGAAGAGAAAAGCTACACAACCAAGGTTAGTAACAAATGCATTATAGGTGTTGTTGATGTGGAGGTTTGATCAGTCTTAGCTTTTCCTCTTAGGTCAGCAAACATACCGATGGTAGATTAAATTTACTATCACCTCTGATGAAATAGATGTTCTATATCCATATCACATAAATCTTAATATACATGTACGCTGTGAGTCTGTACCCTATACATAGTTATTCACAATAGGGTTTTCCTAATGGTGTATCAAACTATTCCATCAAAGTCATTGTTAGAAATTTACCTAAGAGCACAGCAAATACTAACACATACTTAATATAATGAACTGCAAAACAGTTGTTTTACTAAACCTTTGGTAATTATCGTACGCAGCTGATGATGCACATTCTCTTCTTCTAAACACTTTAAACATGTAAGATAAGACTATGCAGCAGTTTATAGTCTAAATTATATTACGTAAACTGTCAGTTTATACCTTCATGTAAATGTGATATGAGCATTAGTTAAGAAAGCAGTGATTTGCATTTGCGATGACATCGTTCTCTAAGTTGTCATTTTGAAATGTTTAAACACTCAGACCAACATTACTTTGTACTGTTAGCAATTATTTTTATGCAAATAGTGAATGGAAATATGAGTTTCATTCCATGACAACAAATTACAGAAGTTAAAAATAAAAAACGTAAGTCACTTAGTCAATCTCATTTAATCTTTTCATCATTCACTCTTGCAGATACAGCATTGCTGTGTCCAACGCCTGTTGAAAAGCAATTTGCGGCAGTGAGCTCCTCCTATTTTCTTCCTCACTGCATAACCCACACCATCTTTAACCAAAACTTCATTCAAAATAAGCTGCTTCTGCAGTAGAATATCATCTTTACTAAAGGATCCTGAGTTTAGTGGCTTCTTTTCTGTTCCCGTATTTCATCTTTAGAGATGCAGAATAGCATGCAATTTAATATAATATGTAATATTATATCCAATATAATGCAATATGTAATAAAATAGATGCAGAATACCTTGCAAAATAGATGCAATTGCAGAATTCCTTTTCAGAAACACCTGTGTGCTGTGTTTGTGTCTGTGGCGGGGTTTTTGGTAGCAGGGGAGGGGGTTACAGCGGTGGCCCCTGTGAGAAGCTTCTCGAAGCTCCCCTGGCTCTGAGTCAGAGCCGCCTCTGGCCAAGGCCGAGCCAAAGAGCGATGGTGGCTGCACCTCTGGGGTAATGTATTTAAGAACGGGGACCTGGGAGGACTTGGGGGAGTTGTGAGAAGGAGTTGTGAGAAGGACACCTGTGTGAACACTGAGGTCATTGGAAGAAAGCAGGAGGAAGGGGGGAGATGTGCTGGAGCAGAAACTCCCCTGTATCCCATGGTGAGATGGCAAGATCACCCCCCTGTCCCCATGGAGGTCACCGGTGGAGCAGATGCCACCCTGCAGCCCGTGGAGGAGCCCACACCGGAGCAGGCGGCTGCGCCCGAAGGAGGCCGGGACTGTGAGGGGAGAAGCAGCCCCCACTGTTGTAGTTCAGTGCTGGGAGAGCTGCAGCGTGTGGGGGTGACCCACGATGGAGCAGTTTGGGAAGAGCTGCAACCCATTGGAAGGACTCATGTCAGAAAAAGTTTGTGGAGTACTATCTCCCGTGAGAGGGGAATCACTCTGAAGCAGGGGAGAATGTGAGGAGTCCTCCCCCTGAGAAAGAAAAAGTGTTGGGACTGACCATAACCCCCATTCCCTGCCTCCTGCACCACTGTGGGGGGAGGGGGGAGAGAAATCGGAGGCAAAACTGAGCCTGGGAAGAAGGGAGGGGTGGGGGGAAAGTGTTTTTAAGATGTGGTAATGCTTCTCACTGTTGTACTGTGTCTGAATTAAATGTGTGTTCTTTTTTTCTTCCCCTAACGAGTCTGTCTTTTGCCTGTGACTGTAACAGCTGAGTCATGTCTCTCTGTCCTTATCTCAATTCCTGAGGCTTTTTCTTTATATTCTTCTTCCTATTCCTGAGGTGGAAGGAGTGAGTGAATGGCTGCATGGCGCTCAGCTGCCCTCTGGGCTCAAACCGACAACATAATACAGCTGCTGCATTGTCTACCACTTACCATGTGTTTGAGAGAAGTGCCTCTGTTTTCCAATGAAATCACACTGAACAGCAAGTATAAATACTCCTGCCAAATCAATCTTATTCCTCTTCCATTGACAACGAAAATACACACATGTACAAGGAAATGTGTAAGATTTATCTGTTTAAACATGGATCTGTAGTGAATGTTCGCTTTTGTTGTCCTTAGCTACATCAAGAAAACTTGTGTATATATATATAAAAATATATGTTTCCAAATATATTCTATATTCCAAAATATTTGACATGAATTTGAAATTGCTCATATAGATATAGGCTTGCACACACCCACAAACACCCACAAACTTGTACACAACTATTTTATTTAAAGCTGGAGGAGGAGGACCTTGAGGTTAGGGTGTTGGTTTGTCCAAATACTGGCAGAGTTATGTGTGACCAGCTTTATTTTCTGTACATAAAAGTACGTACTTCTAAGCACTTATATGTTCAAGCTGCAGGAGGCAAAGATAAACAGCTTGAAGAGCATGGGTTCCAAAGGGCTTTAATTGCCAAGGGAAATACAGGCAAGCATGGGCTTGCTGCTCAAGGATGCAAATAAATATATGTCAATTCATTTTAAAAAAAGATACAAAGGAATAAAAAGTTAAGCTGAACACCCCCTGCCAAACCATAACAGATGTGAGAGGTGGGAGGACACTTTCAAAGTAGTGTACAAGTCTATCAATGCACAGCAGTCACTTGTCTCAGTCTCCACACACCACTTTGAAAGATTTCCCCGAGGTTTTGTCTGGTATTTTCTTATTCCTAAGAAAGCACTAAGCTTTCATAACAAAAATAAAAGAAAAATAGAAAAGACTGAAAGAAAATGGGCTGTGCACAATGGGACAACAAGCATAGTAACTCTGGCTAGACTAACAGACTTTGGTGTGGGAAAGAAAAAAAATAATCCCTAGTGCATATTCCATACTCTGGGAAAATATTTTTCAAATGTTCAACTTTAATTGTCCAGAGGATAAAAAATACCTTTCAGTAAGAAATACTTTGGCATTATCTGGAAAAGTTGGAGCTAGTCTGTCATTAACAGCTGCTCCAGGCATTCCTGTGTCTTAGAGGCATAGGACAATTTTGCATGAATGAAGAGGGATAAGAGGGGTTTTCCCATCATAATGACTGATCACCACCTTTCAAGACACCAGCATAATTCAGGAACAAGCTCAAGGACTCCAAGAAGATATATCAATGCAGTGGATGGCTACCAAATCCCATATAACTTGTCTGATGGTCCAGCCGGTCAGTCATCAACCCAGAAATATTCCAGTGACAGTGATGCTATTAGATAGTGTAATGACAGTAACATTTCTGAAAGGAATTTAATTTGTTTCATTTCTGAAAAGAAGCAAGAGGCTTGACCAAATGCTGTCTGAACCACCAACTACTTTGGTGGTTGCTTGCTACAAAAGAATGTGGACAAATCCTAGATTTGGTGACATTTGGTTATCCCACAGGTAAGTATTTAGTTTCAGAGGTAAACCATTATATCCTGTATGATATTTATGGCTTAAATACAGAATAAGGAGTAAAACTGTAGGATGAATCTGGTCCTCCTTAGATGAGTGAAAGTTATTTTTTTCATAACTCTACATAATCTTAAATTTAACCATGAAAGAATATCTTTCTGCAAGAAGTGACAGGTTTGCAGCTGCATTCTTATTTAAGAATCCAATTGTTGTCATACTACTCTGCTCATAGGTGAAATTCTCTATCAGTATTCTAAAAATTACACTGTGATACAACAGACTCATGATTTTACAACGGCACTTCAGCAGAGATTTATATTCCTTAAATCTGTGGGATATTATTAATGTTTTATATTTGATAATCACACAGGAAACCTTATTTTTACTGGTTTTAGACATTTTCTTTTGATCTTGCTAACCTTGATGATAATTTACACTACATACTTAGATTGTAAATTCTGAGGTTAACTCAATAATTATTTTTCTGTAATCCTTTTTCATTTTATTTCATTGTTGCAACTTCATGCATAAATTCAGACTTCAGTGAAAAGCTATGTATTAAAATATTCAAAAAGTCACTTTAAGCACTATTTTCAATGCCATGACATAACAAAGCAGTTATAAAATTATATGTTAATCTCAGACTGAAGTTGTTAAGAGGTAGATGACCCTTATTTTAAGTGGTCCTCATTACTCAAAACAGGGAAGAATAACACCCTGATTCACTGCAGTGAGTATTTAGATTAACTGCCTGCTTTCTTTAAAGTTATGTCTATCAGAAGAAAAAATAAATCAGTGTGGATATTCTCCAGTTGCTTCAAGAAAGACAAAAGAATTGTTTTGATGACTGTAATCCTTCTGCTATTATCACCATTTTGTTTCGTGCAATTATTTTGGTATTACAAGACCTCTTTAAAAGGTGGTGATCATACTCACTGCAATAGTAAACTACCTTTTGCATTGCTGGTCTCAGAAATTTGGCTTTAGTACAGTAGCATGAAAATAAACTTGGGAAGTAGCTGAAGATTCGATGTTATCACACCCTTCAGAAAGCACATGGCCAATTGCTGAAGGCATTTAGGAAGTCACGAAGATGAGTGCTTAGGCTGATTAAAAGAGGAGTGATTCAGACTCCTTTCTGCCCATCCCATCTCTAGTCTGGCACGTGACAGCATCATTGTCAAGACACAACTCTATTGCTTAAACACAAGAACTGAAGACATACAAACCCCATTAAAGTACCACACTTTATTGGAAAGGAAATCTAATAGTTCTATAGTATAAAACCCAACGAAAAACTTAATAGTATATGTCTCTCAGCTGTTAGTGAATGAATTTATTTTTATTCTTTCTGAAAATCTAAATTGTTCTGGGTTTTAACATCATGTTTTAGGCATTCATTCTGAAAACTACTCACACTTATTCTTGGATTTTTTGAAAAGATGGTAAAATAAAATAATATGTACTATACTATACTATAAAGTAATTACTAGGATATATTCAACATGAATATGTATTTTTATTAATTTATCACATAAAGTTGGAATACTAGCTTATTCTCTTTATGCAGCAATAGAGATCTATCCGTCCTCTTATAACTCAGTTGTCATGTTTTATGTGCCAGCATTTTTTCAGTCTTAAAGCTATTCAAAAGGTAACTGCTTCAAAGCAGAATGACAGAAGAGCACTCCAGAGCGGAGCAATGAGGCATGATTCTGCTAATTTACTCATTCAAGAAAACCTATCTTGCATGTGCAGTGCAATTTGAATTAATTGTACTGCTTTTATATTAGTAAGGATCAGGAACCTGAACAAAAGTTATAAAACTAAACCTATACAAGTGGTGTAAAACTAGATTTTCATGCACCTCTTGTCAAAGTCACTTCATCAATACCGTTAAACATGGACTAACCATGAAAACAAAATGTATTCATTTCTAAAAAATAAAACATTAAACTAGAACTAAATTGATCTAATTTCTAGAAAAAATATGTAGGATCATTATGTTGTGTTTCAACTTGCTTATATCGCATAAGTAGATTTGTAGAATCATAAAATGGTTTTGGTTGGAAGGAACCAAAGGGTCTGGAGAATATGTCTAGGGTCTGGAGCACATGTCTTATGAGGAACGGCTGAGGGAACTGGGGTTGTTTAGACTGGAGAAGAGGAGGCTGAGGGGAGACCTCATCACCCTCTACAACTACCTGAAAGGAGGGTGCAGAGAGCTGGGGATGAGTCTCTTTAATCAAGTAACAAGTGATAGGGGAAGAGGGAATGGCCTCAAGTTGCGCCAGGGAAGGTTTAGACTGGATATTAGGAAGCACTTTTTTCCAGAAGGGGTTGTTGGGCATTGGAATGGGCTGCCCAGGGAGGTGGTGGAGTCCCCATCCCTGGAGGTCTTTAAGAGTAGGGTTGACATAGCGCTGAGGGATCTGGTGTAGTTGGGAACTGTCAGTGTTAGGTTAATGGTTGGACTGGATGATCTTCAAGGTCTTTTCCAACCTAGACGATTCTGTGATTCTGAACCTTTAAAGATCATCTAGTTGAACCCCCCTGCAATGAGCAGGGACATCTTCAACTAGATCAGATTGCTCAAAGCCCTGTCCAACCTGACCTTCAATGTTTCCAGAGCTGGAGCATCTACCACCTTTCTTGGCAACCTGTTCCAGTGTCTCACCACCCTCATCATAAAAAATTTCTTCCTTGTATGTAGTCTGAATCTACCCTTTTCTAGTTTAAGTCCATTACCGCTTGTCCTATTACTACAGGCCCTACTAAAAAGTCTGTACCCGTCTTTCTTATAAGCCCTTTTGAGGTACTCGAAGGCCGCTATAAGGTTACCCTGGAGCCTTCTCTTCTCCACGTTGAACAACCCCAACTCTCTCAGCCTTTCAAATAGTTCATTACTAGTTTACAATCAGCTAAAATATTGGGCTGTAGAGAAAGTAGCAAGAAGGGGTTTGTCTTTGAGGCATTAAAAAAGTTGTAAGATGGTTTCCAGAGCAACTATGACATTAACACCAATATCATTTCAGGCCTTTTGAATTTATTTATTTATTTGTGCCTGCAGCTTTGCCTCTGGCATAAACCTTTGCAATTGAGTTGAAGCTTATGATACATGTTATGCTTTTTTTCACTGCCAAATCTAGATCTGACCAGACAGTTTAAAAGGGAGAATTCTCATAGCTGAAAGAAGAGAGGAAAAAAGTTAAAGTGTACTGTCAAGCTTGCATCTACAGAGAGATGCATGCAAAAGTGAATTTCCAGTTTTCAGAAAATAGGTTTTTAGCTTGCATGCTAGGCTTAGGAAAAATCCACAGTGGTTTAGTTTAAACTTCATGTAGTGAATTGCTTGTTTAACATGTGAGTGAAGGTTGCTACAAAATGACTGCTTCAGGACTCAAATTGTTCTGGAATGCAGAAAATATAGAAACAGCAATATATGGACAAAAAGAAAGGCTGAGGAGAGTAGCTGCTGCAAATCTTGTTAAGGTCTACAAGGTCTCAGAAATAAATTCTGATTATTTACTATGTCTTCTCTGGAGATAAATCTATGTGGAATTAAATGAAGTAGAAATAACAGACTGTGCTCTTTAGGGGAACAGTGATCTTTACTGCTTCTCTTGAGTTCTTGAGGTGAGGGGTGGAAAGAAGGAGTCAAGAAGGAATATTGATTTCTTTATATGAAGCTGTGTATGGAAAAGTTTGCTAGAAAGTAAAAGCAGAACTCAACTGGGTGCTGAAACTAGAGCTACACAGACATAGAGGTTAATTTTTTTTTTTTTTTTTTTTTTTTTTTTACTGAATAATGGTATCCATACAGGTCTTCATGTAGATGGTGAGAGACAATTCAGAATAGAATAAACAAATCATAAAGAAAAAAAAATCCTAGGCTTAGACCACATAAGTTTTTCCTAAAAAATATAAATTTCCTATGTCCTTTTATGTCTACCTACCTACTACCTAGTAGGCAGTCTATCTACTTTTTACTCCTGTTTTGTAAATTTCAGTTTAAGTTACTGCCACAGTCCCAGTGATACAGACTTTAGCATACACTTTTATCTTCAGCAACAAGATACTGAAATAAATTGCATAGATTCTGAAATACTGATTGTGATGGCAGTATAATGTCAATCCTGTGTATGGCCTGCCTTTACAAACTAGAAATCTTCAGCTATTTCATGGTGGAACTGGGGAAATGTGGTAATTATGTGGAAAAGTTAGTCTTCCCACTAGGAACCATTTACCCTTCTCTTTTTACTAGCTAAGAAGGTAAGAGGATATGATACCCAGGTGAATCAAAACCACATATATGAACTATGAATATTTAGTACTTTTGACTTTGTAAAATGAGAAAGATCTCAACTTATAGAGTGAGAAATTAATACAGTCTGGATTTTATTGAGAAAGAAGTCACCTGGGGTGGTTAGGATGAAATGATGCCCTGGTTTGTTGTTGAAGAGATAGCAATGAAGATTAGTGCACCAGTCACTGCTATTTCCTGGTTTATCTTTATATATTCTTGACCTTCCCTTTAATGCAAGTCCTGAAGCTTCACATATTTTTTAGACTTCTTTACACAAAAGCCACATCTTGGTTTGCTTCTCATTTTCTTTTAGTTGAAAGAACAGAAGAGCTTTAATTGTTAAAAAAATCAGGGTTAATTTAATGTCTAAAAAAACATGGATTGTTACAAGGGGAGGAATTTTTTCAAACTGTTGTGTCACAAGATACTGCACTTCCTTTCATTAGAAGAAGCTGTTTATTGGGGGGTGGTGGTGGTGTCCCACCATTTCCTCCTGAGTATTATGATGTCAATATATACTGATGATTTTGCTCCATGTTTCTGTGGCAGTCAGCCTTCCATGACTTCTTGTGGCACTAACACTGTTGTACAAAGTCCAAAGAAAAGCAGATGAAACATCCTGTGTCTTTTTTGTGCAGTGCCCTTAAATATATCATTGTCATTCAGCGTTAGATGCTACAGTTGGAAAAGTCTTTCTTGGATTATTGGTTACTCACAAACCACATTATGAGTTAGACTCTCTTTTCCCTTACTGCTCCTCCCCTTAGGTGTTTGCTAATTTTTAACCTTTTGAAAGTTCCTTCTGCTCCACAGTGTAGATTGCAGGGGTGCCAAAAATACTCAGGTGTTTGTAAAACATTGGGAAAGCTGCACAAATCTAATCTTACACTTCAATATTCATTTGCCTGTCATGAAATGTTAAGGTAAAAGCAATGTCAGAATTGATTTTTAACATGTCAATGAAGATGTAGAATTATAAATGCCTGTTTAACTGTATATGAAATAAGGTTTTTTAATGTTGGTTATGCACACATAAACACACATACACATATTTGTGTGTAAGTTACTTTATCAGTCAGAAGTTTAAATAATTAATATTTTTTTTAAGTATTCAAAAGAAATGCAACCCTAAAGGGTGAGGGTAAGTGACTAGCATGTATAGATTTTACTTTTTGATATATGGTGACTTTAATGCAAATCACACGTAAAATGACCAGCTTCACGGAGAGCTTTTGTCCCCTAGTAACATCTGCCAAGATTTCACCAATATTGAAAGAAAGCAAGCTTTAGGTAAACTTACTTTAAAACAAACTGCTTTCAAGTTTGCCAAGTTCATGACCTCAAGTCTTCTTGAGTCAATGGAGAAGAAACATAAAAAGAACTCGGGTAGTAAGAAATCTTACAAGAAGACACCGGGCAAGGTAGATAAGAACCGTTCTTAACTCTATAGATGGCTATGTGTTGAGGATGGAGAATGTCATCAGAGAAGACAGCGAGTGAAAATTAATGTCTCATACATACATGTGCAATATTTTATAAGGTCAAGATACAAAGAAATATTTTTGATCAGTAAGGCATAATTCCAAAAATAACACTCTCAAATACTATCTACCCGCTTCAGAAAGGTAGTATCACTTTTTATTCTTCTCGCTCCAGCTCTAGTCATTATTCAATAAACAAAAATTAACCGAACTGGACATCCCATTGAGATCTTCAGGTTTGGTCCTGTGAGACTCAGGGCTTAAAAACACAGTTCGTTATTCTGTGTCTCTAATATGTTAATGGGAAGTGAAGTCTCTGCAAATGTCATTTCAGGGGTGCTCTGCCAGGGCAAGCACTCTTTCAGAAATATCTATACCCTGGCAAAGCGTTTTAGAGTGCCTGTAGAATATTTCCTTTGTGTCAATTTCCTCTTACCAAGAATAGCAAGCCTTCACTGACAGTGTCCAATCCAGGTTTCCAGAAACAATATCAAGTGAGAATGCTTTTCCATCTACCTCTGAATCCTCTGTCCAGCAGTGACAAAATAGATGCATAAAAGGAAAACAGAAAATCTCACTGATAGGAATTTAAGACAGCAATCTCCCATGGAAACATTTCCTTCTCTCCATTATAATTAAATCAAACTTTGAATATAACTCCTTAAAAATATGAGAATAAGTGTTCTTTGTTGAAGGTGATGTGATTTTCTTGTTTAACTCCTTTGTTCTAGATTTTTCTATCTAAACTAAAAAAGAAAACCTAAAATTAAACCATTTATCAGGAAACTGACTGAGAGTTGGACTAAAAAGAGTCTATCTTGGCATCTTTTCTCTGATTTTTTCTTTTAGTGACTTGAATGACTTCACCTTTCTATCTCAGTACCAGTAGCATATAATATCACTTGCTACAATTTCTCTGGGACAATTGCCTAATCTCTGTCGCCATCTTCATCTGGCTGATGTTCTTAGTCACCTGGATAATTCTTTGTTATTGGAATTTCCTTGGCAGCAGTACTGTATAGTTCTTTATATCCAATACATCTGTCTCCCTTGCCAGTGCACAAGCATGCTGGTTTCTTGCCAGAATGTAGATGGATGTAACACTCTTGGTAGTCTTAGGCTGAAGTGAACTGTGATCAAGATAATTATAGCAATTTTTGTGTCTTATTCTTTCATATGTTTGAAAGAAATTACCTTATTATCACTTTTCTTTGGGGGATTTTTTTTTTTCATAAAAACAAAAATAGGCTAATCATCTTTTGCAACATACAAGGACTGCAAAGTAACTGTGGACTACCTGTCTTTGCTCCACTTCCTTATAAAAATCTGAACTATAAGGCTACACCATACTCACACACACACATTCCCATTCCTAAGACTTGTATTCAAGGTTGTATAGCAACCCAGTGCTGAGTTCAAACCACCTTGGGATTAAAGTTTCGCACACAGGTTTCCAGTGAAAAGTGCTGGAGAAGTGCTCTAACCCTTCGTGCAGAAGGTGAACACTACCACAGTCCTTTTCCGGGGCTGTGGTCTCAGAGAAAGTATTTGAATCACAGTGTAGACACCTGCATTGTGGAAGTAATTTAAACATTTAAGTCTTGTTTTCCTAGAGGCACTGAACTGGCTGGATGTCAGATTCTGGAACAGAGGAAATTTCAGACAGAATGTCCCCAGTGGGTTGAGGTGTTCCTCAAATATTGCCCTGTTCATTTTGGAAAACTTTTTTTCTGACCTGGTGCATCCACACCTTTTGAGTGGATGGACCTCAAGGAGGGTCTGGAGGAGCAAATTCCCTCCCACTGTAAGAGATCAGGTCCAGGACCACCTGAGGAACCTGAACATATATAAGTCTATGAGATACATCCCAGAGTCTTGAAGCAACTGGCTGATGGAGTTGCCAAGCCACTCCCCATGATATCTGAAAAATCATTGCAGTCAGGTGAAGTCCTCAGTGACTAGAAAAAGAGAAACATTGCACCCAGTTTTAAAAAAGGGTAGAAAGGATGATGATGGGAACTACTGACCTGTCAGCCTCACCTCTGTGCCTGGGAAGATCATGGAACAGATCCTCCTAGAAGCTGTGCTGAGGCACATAGAGGACAGGGAGGTGATTGAAGGCAGCCAGCATGGCTGCACCAAGGGCAAGTCTTGCCCAACCTAGTGGCTTTCTATGATGGACTGACTACATCAGTGGACAAGGGAAGAGCTACAGATGTCATCAATTTAGACCTCTGTAATGCCTTTGACATGGTCTAACACTAAATTGGAGAGATATGGATTTGATGGATGGACTATTCAGTAGATAAGGAAGTGGTTGGATGGTCATGTCCAGAGGGCGGTGGTCAACGGTTCAATATCCAGATGGAGATTGGTGATGAGTGGTGTCCCTCAGGGGTCCATAATGGAAGCAGTACTATTTAATATCTTCATCAATGACATAGTAGGATCTAGTGCACCCTCAGCAAATTTGCAGACATCAACCTGAGTGGTGTGGTTGACATGCCTGAGGCAGGAGATGCCATCCAGAGGGACCTGGACAAGTTTGAGAAGTGGGCCTGCATGAGCCTTATTGAGGTTTAAGAAGGCCAAGGGCAATGTCCTGCACCTGGGTCAGGGCAACCCAATCAGTACAGACTGGGGGATGAAAGAATTGAGAGCAGCCCTGTGGAGAAGGACTTAGGGGTACTGGTGGATGAAAAACTGGACATGAGCTGGTAATGTGTGCTCACAGTCCAGAAAGCCAACCATGTCCTGGGCTGCATCAAGAGAAGTGTGGCCAGCAGGTTGAGGGAGGTGATACTCCTCTACTCTGCTCTCATGAGACCCCACCTGGAGTACTGCATTCAGCGCTGCAGTCCTCAATAGAGGAAAGACATGGACCTATTAGGGTGAGTCCAGAGGAAATCCACAAAAATCATCAGAGAACAGCTCTCCTATAAGGACAGGCTGAGAGAGCTGGGGTTGTTCAGCCTGGAGAAGAGAAGGCTTCAGGGAGAACTTATTTTGTCCTTTCAATACTTAAAGGGAGCTTATAAGAAAGATGGGGAAAGACTTTTCAGTAGGGCCTGCAGTAATAGGACAACGAGTAATGGTTTTAGACTAAAAGAGGGTAAATTCAGACTACATATAAGGAAGAAATTTTTTATGATGAGGGTGGTGAAAAACTGGCGCAGATTGCCCAGAGAGGTGGTAGATGCCCCATCCCTGGAAACATTCAAGGTCAGGTTGAACAGGGCTTTGAGCAATCTGATCTAGTTGAAGATGTCACTGTTCATTGTAGGGGGTTAGACTAGATGATCTTTAAAGGTCCTTTCCAACCAAAACCATTTTATGATTCTAAATTTGAAGAGAAGATTATTTTTAAAGATGAATTCAGCAGTTCTGCCCCAGTATTCTTTCTTCTTGCGAGAGATTACAAGGGAAAGGATAGTCATGAGACTTATAATGGTAAAGAAAAATGCACGATATTGATTGATATTGATGATATTGATATCTCACAAGTAACAAATACAGAAGTAACCTGAATATGCAGTAGACAGAATAGAAGGAAAGCCTAGCTCACACACACTATGACACCGTAGCTAGGTTGGACAACATGTGTTAGCAGATTACCTTATGCACCTACTAGAGAAAGGTAGTGTTAAAGATGTTTTGCAGAAGGATAAAGACAATAACAAAACCAAATCTGTGTTTGAAATGACTAAAATCATTAAACTTGGTAATGAATACTAGAAGAAATGGAATTCCATTACGAATATTTACAGCAGGCTAGAGCAAGAAGGCAAAAACTTGAGAAACTTGTAAAATAAAGTGTTATAAGAATGAGTACTTAATAATACATATTTCTTGATAATAATTACTATATTCCTGATAATAATTAGGCAAACCTTCTTATTATCTCAGTGTCATGGCATATGTGTGGAAAGGTGGAGAAACAGTGGAAGGGCACTGCTCAGTGGTCAAAAAAGGAAAAAAAATAGAGCTCTTACATACCTAGAGAACCTTAGGTAATAAAGTAAATATGGACAAATGCCAGGGCTGGGGATAAAATCTTCATAATATTCATCATAACAGACACACCGAGAGAGTGATAGCTAAGTCCAGAAAAACACAGTATGTTAGCTACATTCCTTTCCTGTGAAGATAAATGAAGAACATTTTCATGTTACCAGTTACACAATAATAAGCCCTTTTTTGCCTTTTTTGGGGGGGTCTTTTTTTTTTTTTTTTTTTTTTTTTAATTTGAGATATGGAAACACACAGTACTTAAAGAAGAAAAGCTAATACGTGGTTGCTGGAGAAAATTCCTCTCCAGACCTACACACTACTTCTCAAGTTATATGAACTGTCCAAATCTACACACTCCCATGCAAGTGAATTTGTAAGTGAAATTAGATTTGCCCTCTCTCTTCCTTCTGTAATGCTTGCTTTAACCCTCCGTGGAACTGCTAGTACATTCTTCTTTAACATATAGATATACATGTCAAAGAGTATACAAAAAATCAGATCTAGTAGCTAGAGATGAGATATCTACCTTTTGCTAGGGATCATGCACAATATCTTTTTAATTCGAATAAAAGCTTTGGCTCAGTAATATCCAATTACCTGACATTGGCAATATATTTAAAAACACTAATCTCAGGGCTATAACCTGAGATTGAAATGAAAAAAAAAACCACTAAATGCACTGTGGAGGAAGTTACATTTTAGAGGAAAAGGTTTGATCTCCAGTGATAACAATAAATTAAAGAACTTTTCCTATCAAAAAGCTGTAAATTATACTAAGAGCAGTGAGCCATCAAATTTTCTGGTTAGATTATTTGAATTGCAACACATTTATGAAACTGGGAAGAGGATGCAATGCAGGTGTGCATTTCTGAACAATGTCCTTTTAAAATACCACACATCTGGATAGAATGTGATAAAGCAGAGGAGAGTACTGCAAGGGTGTGGTTAAGAAACAGTTGCTGGAGCACACCTTCAGCAGGAAGAAATACAAGTGCTTTAGATCTGAGTATGAATTCCACTTCTGTAACATCACACCAGAATAACAGAATAATCACCCACTAATTAGTTAGCTGTATTTGGTTTGAGTCTACATTCTTGTACATAAAGCAAATTGATAAAACACTCTTAATGTGAGTCCTTAAGAGACATTAGTTTGCTGAGGCATAACCACTCAGCTGTGAAGAAATGGTGTCATTCTAGAACTACAAGTTTCCAAGGCAAATGGGTGAAATTTTATTTTAATGCTGACCAACTGATATCTTTGTGCCAGATGTAAAAGAAAGATATGTAGTCTCTGAATATTTATCATTTGAAATCTTGCTCATCAAAATTTGTGATAGCCTCACAGCCGCTAATGGATATATCCTTTGGGGGGGTGTTGTTCTCTCTCTGTAAATATGGTGATAACAGAGATTCAGAAATTTAGATTTCTGTCAGGGTTATGATAAAGGATTCCAAAGTCCATTTTCAAAAGGACATCTAAGCTTCTAGGGTTTCACTGTTATTTGTTGTGCAGTTTTTCTGTCAGTCAGCTAGTAATGTGAATTTTAGCTACAGCTACTCTGTATCCACAGAGTACCATTCTCAAAGATAGCTTATTCCCCTTTGAAAGTTCAACTTGATTATCTGCATGACTTCTGAAAATGGATTGCTGGGCCTAGGTTGCCCAGGTGTTTATGAAATGTCTTCATGGGTGACTTGACTAAAGACATATGGGAAACCTGTGTCCAATGAGAGAACTGAAGTCACTTGTTCCAAATTTGTGGTCATTGACACAAACAACACTCTTTCCCTCATGGACTAGTTATTCACAGAATCACAGAATCATCTAGGTTGGAAAAGACCTTGAAGATCACCTAGTCCAACCATTAACCCAACATTGACAGTTCCCAAATACATCATATCCCTAAGCACTATGTCGACACTACTCTTGAAGACCTCCAGGGATGGGGACTCCTCCACCTCCCTGGGCAGCCCATTCCAACGCCCAACAACCCCTTCTGGAAAAAAATGCTTCCTAATATCTAGTCTAAACCTTCCCTGGCACAATGCGAGGCCATTACCTCTTGTCCTATCGCTTATTACTTGGTTAAAGAGACTCATCCCCAGTTCTCTGCAACCTCCTTTCAACACCCCCAGGTCCCTCTCTGACTGGCAGCTCTCCAGCCACTCCTCCCCAAGCCTGTAGCACTGCTGGGGGTTGTTGTGGCTAAAGTGCAGAACCCGGCATTTGGCCTTATGAACCTCATACAGTTGGCCTTAGCCCATCGCTCCAGCCTGTCCAGGTCTCTCTGCAGAGCCTCCCTACCCTTGAGCAGATCAACGCTCCCACCCAGCTTGGTGTCGTCTGCAAACTTACTGAGGGTGCACTCGATCCCCTCGTCTAGGTCATCAATAAAGATGTTAAACAGGAGCAGCCCCAAAACCGAGCCCTGGGGGACACGACTTGTGACCGGCCACCAAGTGGATCTAACTCCATTCCATTATTATCATAACTTAATAAGAGCTGCTGTTACTGAATTATTTTGTCATATTTGAAAACACAAAGCCCCTTACATATGTGAAAATAAAAGGATTTGGAAAGAATGTGATTCACTGCATGATATTCTCTTCTGCGGATGGCTCTCTCATGCTTACCCAGAAATTCTTTTCTTAACAAATTCTTTCTATGTCCCAGCTCAGAAAAATATTTGACCATATCAAATCGGGATTATAAATGCTTCTTAATAGCAGTACAACTCATGCGAAATTATTTCTTCTGAAGTATTCTACAGATTTTTTGGGGGCATCATATGAGTGTCATATAACACAAATTGGTGAGTTAATATAAAGAAGAATGAGAAAAAATTTTACAGGGATTTGTTAGCAAGGTGTTTGTTAAAACTCTTAGAAAACACAAAGATGTTTATGACTTCTCAACACCTAAATAACTATTTTCAAAGACAGATCAAAAAAGGAAAAAAGAGAAATTATGACTCAATTAGTACAAAATGTCCTGTGAAAAAGATGAAATGATTAGTTAGTAAGAGGTAAAGGGAGGAATTGAGGAAAGCAGCAAACTGCCCCTCCTCTTGTGTGTACAGAAAACTTTGTGAAAATCACACTTTTATAACTGCATGAAAACATTCAACTACCTACCAGCTTGACAGAGCCCTTACAAGATTTACAGCTCCTTTCCTCATCTGTCTTTTCCTCATTTGCCTTTTAAACACTACTGTCAAAAAACACTGAATATTTTCACATGACGATTTCCATGGCTGGTTTATGATGTCTCTAAGAATGTAGTTTAGTTGGGATAACCAAATGACCTCAACAATTCTAACTGTGAAAAATATTTCAGATAGCACTGATGTGTGTATCAATTCTTCTTGTTGTGCTGCAAATCCACTTGATAACAATAAGCATGCTAGCATCTTGGTCAGATGAGGTGCCATTTCCCCTAATTAAAAAAAAAAAAAAAAAATAATCCCTGCCCTCTGTCAGCAATCCCAGAACCTGACAGACTGTAAATGAGCCCTTTGGTTTTCTGAGCACATCTGTTGCCTTTGTCATGTTAAAACTCATTCCAATTCACTTGCATGCTTTTAAATTAACTAAAACGATAGTCATAAGGATAGTCATAAGGACAACAATTTAGCAGAACTCAACAATCAGATATTATCAGCATGGCGTACTTGTCATGTTCATCAGGGCTTTATCTCTTTCATAACCTGCACATGCTGATCTAGAACAAAACTAAGTAATTTAATTAATACAAATATACTATACCTTGGCTCCTCAACCCATTTTCTACTAACAGTCCCAAGAACTGGCACCAGAACAAGATTGAAGATATTCTAGGTGCAACTAAATTACTTGGCTTTTTGTTTTGGGGTTTTTTAGCAGTTACTAGTAAATATCCATCACAGTGAATCTGAGTAGTCAAGTGTGATTTTGACTTGCTTCATTTTTTATAATAACCCTTCTCCTCTGTGTTAATATAATCCTTTTCCAAACATTTTAGAAAAAGTTCATCTGAAAAAGAAACAAAAATATATCTCAGCATATGCATGTGTATAAACTTTCTTACATATGTATAAACTTGTTGCTTTTTAGTTTGGTTTTGTAAATATGCTAAACTTCTACTGAAGTCATCAGTAAACTCCATATATCTGAAGGCTTAAATTGAATCCAACATGAAAAGCAGTTGAGTGCAATGAACTACGTAATCCTTTTTATAAACAAACACAGTTTCTGCAATAAGTACCCTATTTCAAAGAGAAAGATAGCATAAATTTCATCTGGCTTATGCACATAGGCTAGGAAAGTGTCCAATGGTTGTAGAATAGTGAATTTTGTCGGTCTAAAATGATACAGTTAAAAGAATTAGTGAGCTGTTAGCTATTGATATTTCATTCTTTTCTGTACAATGTTAAATTGTGTCCTCCAGAAAAATTTTAACATTATTTCCAAAATTATTAAGGTGTCTTTCTCTTTTGTTACTGTTCACAACTGACATTTCCTTGCATCTGTAATCTTTGTGCTATATTTGCTTTTTCTAGACACAGCCATGTAGATGGAGACTACCAGACATTTTGCAGCACATTATTTAGAAACACACTTTACAAAATCACCGAGAGACATTTTTACATAGATAATATAGGAAGCCACATGAACAATGACCACTTGGACAAAAAATTGTTGAGCAAGGAATTAATGAAAAGCTGACCCGGATACAGTTCTGAGCCTAAACTAGTATTAATCTAATCTCCTGAGAATTTAGGGAGTTCTAAAGAGTGCAACAAATAGAAGGGATAACAAAATGAGAATCAACTGTCTGTCGTGTCTGTGATTGAACAGTATACATTAATTATGGATTTATACAGAATGAATGATGAGGCAGGGGAGCAGAGGAAGAAAACAATGGGAAATAAAGCCCTCACCTAACATCATCAAGGACGTGCACCTTGAGCCAAAAAACAAGAACACCAGATCTTGGACTCAGTGACATATAAAATCCAACTAAATCTCACTTAATCATACTTATGTTTATTTGCCCACCCTGTGAGCTGCCTATGTTCATTTTTTCTAGGTGATGGCTATACTAGAAGTATTTCCTCAACTGGCTGGCTGTATTGGTGAGGTGTAGTGAACCCCAAGTTTTGTGCAACAAGAACATCAATACAAAAATCTGACCAAGTGATTAATCCAAATGAATATTCTGCCTTGCAAATATGGAATATACAAGTCACTACACATCCCACATTAAGTATTATGATATTTTGTTCCTTGTAGATAAATTAGAACCACTTGCAAACACCATTATGCATCAAAAGTATGTTTGCTGAAGTTTAGAGTTTTAATTGTATAAACCTAAAAATTTGTACTTTTAAGTTCATAATTATTTTTATGCAATGCTAATGTCTCTAACTCTTTCACGTTTATACACCCAAGCTCACCATACCCACTGAACTTCCTGTTCTGACTTTTTCTCTCTAGATATCCTCTTCTGACGTCCCAGAACGCAAATATCAAATAATCACTGCTAAAGTCTTCAGCAACTCTTGTAACTGTGGATTGTTTCTAAACCCTCTTTAATCCTGTGTTCTATCAACTTCTATGTTCTTACCTCTCCCTGTCAAGGGTCATAGAATCACACCCTTCTCTCACCCATGTCCTTCCATATATGTACTTTTTATTTTCTATAGTCACCTTATCTCACTAATATTTCCTTTTCTGTTAGACATAAAAATTCACCCTTCATATTATGAATAAACCTCTACTACTTTTCAGAATCCAACATCCAAGATAAAAAATACAATATGCAACTCATCTCACCAACAACTGGTAATCTAGTAAATAATAGCTCTAGTGCATTCATCGTAGAGTATTTTGAAGAAAACTGTTGCTTAGAAAAAGGGTAATTAGTAATAGGATGATTAGGAAGGTGGAATTTTGTCAGGATAATATAATCAAGATAAAGTTAAGAAACCCTAGATCATAAAAAGCCAAATTAAGTTTAACGTGCACAGTTGTTAACATGTATAAAAGTCAGAGAAATCACACACACACAGACACACATGCACAGTATAAATCTCAAACACAAATATGTTTCAACAAATTCATGGCACTTCCAAAGTTGTTTTAAAACTATCTTTAGTTTTCAAACCATCTTTAAAAAAAAAAAAAAAAAAGAAAAAGTAAAGAAAAAAAAAGTAATATCTAGGGAACAGCAAGAATCATGATTACAGGTGATCAGTTTTGAAAGAAAACAGAAATTAAGGTGCCAACCTCCTTAGAAACAACAGTATATTGCAGTAGCAGCGGGATAATAAGGTAATTTAGCTTTTGTAATAATTGACTGAAGTGGAACATAACTGAGGTTAGAATTCAGAACCACAGAATCACAGAATCATCTAGGTTGGAAAAGCCCTTGAAGATCACCTAGTCCAACCATTAACCTCACACTGACCCTTCTCAACTACACCACATCCCTCAGTGCTGGGTCAACTCAAATTCTTAACACTACTGTAAGGTAAATTAGTAATGACTTATTTACTACAAGAAAAATGTGTAATTAGCAAGTAAAAATTATTTCTCAACTTTATCTTTCTTGCCTCACTCTTAAATATCTTACATCAGGAAATTTTTTTCATGTTCTTCTGCAACTAAGGGCTGAGTCCTACACCACTCAAACATGCTGAATAATACATCAGTCCTTGGTCATCCTGGGTCAGTAGAACTATTTTTGGAGTAAAATACTATTTACTGTGAGTATTTGGCTGTTTGCAATATACATAGCTAGGGAGTTTGGTTTAATCTGAATTATAAACTAAAGCTTTTGTTATAAGGTGAAGCATAAATTTCCACTGCACCCTAGAGAAATTAATATAGCCATATTAGTATTAATATAGTCCTGTTAATATTGTCCTAAAAGTTAAAAGTACCCTATGGGATAAGGCTATTTCAGGCTTCACTAGAGTGTTCAAAAACTGCCTTTATTTTTTCTTGTTCTGAGACAATGTTAAGCATAGTTAAAATACTGATAAAGTTAAGTGGTTCTCAAACACGCATTTATTTTAATATCATAGATGTCACTCATACCTATGGTGTAATATTGATATCCTAAGTATGATTCTGTAAAGATTGATTTTATATGAATGTAAACCTACAGTAAAACTCAGACACTTATATTGCAATAAACTGAAACCTGAATTTAAATTGAAATGAGGAAGAAAAGCAATTTTGGACACCATCAGAAAAGTTAAAAAAAAATGAAACAAACTTCATTTCTTGACATAAGCTGGTTGCAGCTGGAACCTGCCATGGCAATGTAGATGTACATAGAGTCCCCTCCTCCACTGCAAGCCTTGCTGCTGTTGACCCAATTCATTCATTTTCATCTCTTTTTTTCAACAGCCAGCACTGCATATCAAAAAGATTGGCTGCTGGTTAGTTCACACAGTGGCAGCACAGAACTATTTAGAAAGTCTTTTGTGTAAATTGGTTTCTGTAATCATTCTATTTTTTTCAGCTACTGTAATACTTATAAGTTGATCCACTGAACCACAGTGAAATGTCTGCATTGCATTATGGAGGTATATGAAGCACCACTAAAATCTGTGGTAAGATTTAAGGATTTAAAAGGAACTGGCACATTTCCTTTATGTAAAATATGAAATAAACTAAACCATCAGTGCAAATGTTGTCTTTAAATTCTTTATGCATAAAACGTTTGTGCAGAAATAATGAAGTAATGAAGAATACATAGAATATTTTTGATTTTAGAATAAAACTTTACAGTGTGTTGTCACTATAGCTTAAATAACACATTATGATCCACTGTAGTTGCCATTACATATCTTTCTGCATCTAGGTGTGTCTCTTGAATCAGCAATGCAAAATTTTTTGCTATTCTCCTAGAAATTAGTATTTTGTTTTAAAATGCAAACATGTTTTTAACAATAATGTGTACCTCTGATTATCAAGTTGCTACAGAAAAATGAAAAATTAATTCCACATCAGAAATGTTAGAGGACCCAAGTTCTACTTAAAGAAATCTGTTATCATTAAAGGGCATTTTTCTTCTGGTTTTAACTGAAAGCATTATGATGGTCACTTGCAATAAGTTCCAAACCAAAAAATGAGATTTCCAGACAGAGGCATCTAACAGAGAAGTTATGCAATATAGGAGAACTGTATTTCCATTGACTCAAAAAGGTGTAGTATTTTTCTTTCTGTTCAATTCATGCTTTAAAATGGCTACCAACTCTTTTTTTCTGACCAGCAGTTTTAAAATTTTGGAATGTAATTGAACAAGTAATGAAACTAGATCACTGTGTCTACAGAGTTGCTGTGTCAAAGGTTTTTGTAATTTATACTGTTAATGGGGAGTTTTAAGTCTAAAAGACTTGTTGAATTCTCCATAAATTCTATGCAACGTTATCCTTGTTGCACCTATATGTTTTAACCCATTCCAATTCATAATCTCTTTGGAAAGACACTCAGGATCCAACTAGCTATGCAATCTCTGGTTTTCTAGTCAACTTCTTCAGGAGAAATTTCAGTGAAGCAAACCAATGAAAAAGGCTTAGGAAAAAGATAATGAGCAAAAACTATTTCTTAACTACCAAAAAGCAGCAAAGTCCTTAGTTCTTTTTTCCTCTGTAACCCTATCAAGCTTGCGCATCTCAGATGGACACTGAGATGATCTTATCTTAGTCCGCAAGGCCATTTAGCTCTTATCCACAACTTTCGGGGCCAGCACAGAACATTAAGAATATCTTGTCCAATCTGTTACTTAAGCTATATCATAGATGTCTGAAATATTTTCTTTGAACTGCAGCACATCTTCTGGTAATGTTCAGTCTTGGCTTTGAAAAGTGCAGCTCAGTAAAATCTATGACAATCCTTGGCAGGTAATTCTCCTAACATTCAGAATCTGCAATATGACTCTTTCTTCTGCCACCCTAGTCTAATTTTCTGCCTGTGCTTCTGGCCTACATATGCTCTGTCCAAGCCCAGTCAAAAAAAAAAAATTAGTTTCTAAAATTCCTTCTCATTTAAGAGAGCAAAATTGAACGTAAATTTTATATGTTTTATCTCGAGTTTTTCCACTGCTACAATATCAATATTTAGTATTTGGAAAAAAAAAATTTCCTGCATACCTAGATATATTGAAAATAAGGGCTCAAATCTGTAAATTGGTAACTCAAAGACCGTAAAAGTATGGGTATGACGACAACAGTCTGAACTATAAAGAAGGTGGTTAGAAATTTTTAAATGTTATTGAAGCAATGAATTCCTCAGGATATTTCCAGTACTAAGCAATAAAATAACGGGTCACCCTATACTAACACCACAGCTTTTACTACATACTTACCTGCCAAACTCACCTCTCCTAATATGAGAATGAAGTGTTTAAAAAACCAAGGAAAGCCCTGAAGTCTAATCTATGATTTTAAAAATATGAAAGCTGATCTAGTGAGAGTCACACACTAGAAGGGGAATCTCCTTTGTCTAATACATAGCACTAGTAGTTAATTATCTCTTTTATACTGATATTCAAAGCTGGAAAGCTAGATAACCTTGTCATGTCTTCCCCCTGTTACCTGTATATTGACACCATGTCGGTTTGCAGTCTCTCTTACAAGAGGAGATGGTCTTGAAAGATATGAAGGAAAGCCCCTGAGAGCTAAGGAATGTTTTAGTGAATTTTTTTTTCATTAAGACATCAAGAAATTTTTAACAGCCCTGGTTTTGAGAAACTGTTATCTTCACGTTCTTAATACACTATATTAATGTTATATATTGATATAACTATAGCTCTCTGCAGGAATAATTAGAAAAGAGAAATAATATATTTCAAATATTTTTTCTCACAGTACATTAAAGTTGAAAAAAAAAACCCAAACAACAACAACAACAACAAACACCCTAGAAAGAAAACCAAGCTGATGCCACAGAAGAAGGGTGACAGAGTGAGGTGCTGTGTCAGTCTATGCATGACATCTGTGCTCTTGCCTGTGCACCTGGGCATGGGGACATCAGGGTTGTGCTGAAGTGCCATCAGGTAGAGATCGTGTCATTCACGCCTTTCCCAGAGCTCTGTCAGCACATCAGCAGCTGTCACCATGGTCGGACAAGCCTGGTGCAAACAGCAGAGCACTCTCCTCTTTTTTTACACCTGAGGCTGGTTAAAGTTGACAACAGATTAAATAACAGCTCATCGCTGCTTGAACCCAAGCTGCAGAATAATTAAGAGTTCACAGCTAAGCTTTCAGTTGGTCGTGAATGAGACAAGGAGAGCGACTTCAGCCTGGTAACTAGGACTTGTAAGAACTTCACTCTGTGATGAAGAGACTTTCCCTTTGAACTTCTGGGTATGTCTGGGCATTTGGACCCTGATGAAGGATCCACTAAATCTGGCAAATGTCTGGAAAATAAAATCTACCACCTGCTGTCCCTGAGAGTGTGGGCACACAGAAGTGAGCAGGCACCTTAGGGCTTCCTGGTAATTGCTTCTTGCAAAATTCTCATCGTCCCCTTGCTCTCTAAGCAAAAACACAATCCTTCTAAATGTTCTTTTGTTTATAACAGAATTTATTGCCAGCATGCTAACACAAATAATGTTAATTCTATATATACATATGATATATATATTATACAGATAATTATATAATTTTCAAATAATTGATATGTATATGATATGGACTGTGGAAACACACCGACAAAACTGAATGATTACAGAGACTGAGATACAGTACTATAAATGTATATAGAGAACTGAACTTTGAGTGTATATGCAACATGCACATCTCCATCAAAAATCCTTCTGTGGCCTGTTAATTAAATTGGGAAAGATGGCAGGCTCCCTTCCTACACATAAAAAATTATGCACGATACACCAGAGTGAAATCCTTGCTCGCTACACCGAATTATATTTTTGTGAATGTAAAGCTTAAAATTTTCAAAGTCAGTTTGCAATATCTGTTTTATTTGCCTGTATTTGACTGTAAATTTCACACAGTTTGACAACTTTATTATAAAGATATGATACAAAAATAATAGAAAAATAGGCATTTGAATAAATGAAAGATTAGAATGATTTTAGTAGCATCTTTTTAAAACAGGTCTTGAACTATTGCCACAAGCTGTATGTAATATCTTCTGACTTTGAAGTGAGAATTTACATAGTTTGTTGAATTGTAATAGCATACAAATATTTTACATTTACTGAAGATGTAAGTTACAGTTGTTTTCTTTCAGTAGGTTTAATTTTATTGTTGAAATAATTTATAATTTCTTGAGTATATTAACATGGTGGTTCATATAATTCTTGTGGAACAATTGCTGCTTGACAAACCCAGGATTGCCATCTTGGAAGGAGATGTAATTTTACTTTTTGTGGATGTGTTTGTGTAATTTTTCCTGATTATTTGTCATCCTCAGCATGATCACTTTTAATATGCTATAAAACAGGAAGCTTGAATTCTAAAATACAATTTAATAAAGTTTTCACATTAAGTTAATTATTTTACATACCCATTTGTTTAGTATAATGAAGAAATCTGTCAGGCTTCTCTGCTGGGATCTGTATGTAAGCAATTTACAAGAAAATCCAGATTGTTCTAGTTTTAGAGTCATAGGACTGATGAACATATATATACTGACTTATGACATATACAAATACCTAAATATATATAAACAGTAACAGAATCATTGAACTGATCATATTTCCAGCAACCTTCTTGGGTCTAATGATCAACAGTTCAGTTTCCGCTTCAGTTCATCACGTCAAAAAAGTGTAGAAATAGGGTAGATTTATAATTCAAACAAAACCTAGACCAATAACACATGTTAGCACATAAACCCACAAATCATTAGATTTATATTTGATCTAGAAGTTTGATTTGATCCAAGTCAAATAATTCTTTCAACTTCCCACTGCAGAGGAGAGCATTATACTGCACATGACTTCATAATTTAGAGAGGATGATCTTCATTTTCTTTCTCTTCCATGGACTCTCCACCCTATCTTAGGCAATTGCCAAACACCGTAAACCTAAAACAATAATTATGCTTCTTCTACCAAGAGCTTTAAGAAGATTAATTAATTTCTGAAAGGAAAAGGAGATGGTGGAAAAAGTATCCTTAATTAAATTTGACTTTGGTTTTTCAGATGAACAGCATAAATTTTACCATAAGGTAACATAAAGTTTTTATAATGCCTTAGGAGTAACTAATATAAAAATTAGTCCCTTTAGTGAAAGTTACCTGAGCAGTGCAGAACAGAACTCTAAGACTGCAGTTCTCTATGCACTGTTCTTTCCTTTCACATTTACCTACTTTATGAAACTCTGTAGAAGGTGTATGTCTTAATATTGTTAGAAAGATGAAACAGGAGATCTAGTTTCTTAGATTAGCGTTTCAGGGCTCTCAGCTCTAATTGAACATTTTTCCTTCTACTTAAGGAGGACAGGGAGATCACCTTACTTTCCTGAAGTCTTTCTATTTGTGGTGTGCTCTTCAGGTCAAAATACTAAGGACATGAAACTGCTGTTAGCTCTAACTATTAGAAGAAAGCAAGCAATAGGCTGCAGTCTTCATTAATCACATCTAATGCAACAGTTAAGAAAAGAGGGTTAGCAAAAGGCTATATCCTATTTATCAATTCACGATTTCAACTTTCAGAGAAATGATGTCCAGAAAATGGCTGCTGACAGTGAACACACACTTGCTAGTTATTGAAAGGGCGAAAGGACAAGGGACAGTACTTGTCCTACAATGCATAGGAGAATTATTTTCATACCATGACGGACTCAGACATGGAGCAATCATTAAGACTAACATGACTAAGGGTTTTGACTACTGTTTTGAGCTTAATGAGATCAGGTTTCTGGGTTTTTTGTGCTTTAGGCTAGGAATCTCAGAAAGTCTAGGAAATTACACACCCAACCCTCAGAGGTGTTTGTTGTATTTTGTGCACATAACACTTTAGTTCTTTAAAATTTTGTAGCCTAGAGCTGCAGGTGATAAAATTAATGTTTTATAATTTTATTAAAACAAAAGTAACAGGAAAGGTATAAGACAGTACCTTGTTTGTTAATGAGACAAAGTCACATAGCCGTGAGCTTGCAGAAGCTCTTTGCACATGTGCTTTGGCCTTATCACAAGCCTCTGCTGACTATCTATTCCACCCACGCAAAGATCTAGGTTTCTTTCATTCCTCTGTTCAACACTAAAATGTACTCTCTTGGGACATTTAATTCATCCTGTCACGTGTAGTGTTCTGACTGCCATCGTGTTCCAGGAGGAAGTGTTTATTTAGCAATACTTTTCCAGCATAAAGGGACAGAGTCTAACCTAAAATGCCACACATCTATCATTGCATATCTTTAAAACTCCACTGCTGCAAATGCATCTACATGCGCAGTAGCAATTGTTCAGCTGTGACTTGGATTTTGTATTTTATTATCTTTTTCTTTAGACTCTCTACGGTTCAAAGTACCCAGAAATCATATTCAACCAAAATGCTGAAGACTAAGAGTTTTTAAAAAAGGCATTTTTTTCTTCCAGTGCACATCTAGATTATCTAAAATATCTAGCAAACCTCCAATTATACACCTAGAATTGGTGGCATTCTGTGATCATTAAAATGCCCTAAACCTTTAAAGTTAAAAATATTTTTTCCCTTAAATTCAAAATTCTAATATTTAAAACTACCCATATAATCTGAAGAATGATGAAGAACTGAAGCAAAAAAATATTTTTTGCTTTCTGCTCAGATTCTTAAGATCTATTGTTTCATCTGAAGGTTCCCCTTCATTTCATGCACTGAATAACAAACAACTGTTCTCCTTCATAGTGGAAAGAGGAATTATTTTATTTTTTAAACTCTCTGAACTAGTTCTGTACCATCCCAGACAATTAACTATCCCTAACGATCTTCATAATGGTCCTGTAAACGTTCCATCAAATATAATTTGGGCACAGAAGAATAATCAGGGAGTTGCTGAACTACATCTTTAATAAATGATGTCCCTGCAAAGTTACTCAAGTGTTACTGTCAACTAAGTTTCACATCTCTCATCATCCTTATAATCAGCTCGCTGTTGAAGATCATATATAACACAGGTTTGCCATTTGCAAAGCTTCACTTGAAAGACTGATGCCCTCAGTGGCATAAATTGTGACCACAATTCTCAAGCAGTGAGACTCATAAGAAATATGTGCTGACATCACATTTCTACATTTTACTATGGAACTGACATTTATGCCATTTATTGCCAAGTGAGAGATGAAGCAAAAATAAAGGACTAATGAAAGATGTCATTAAACTTCCAGGAAAGTTTAAGCCCTGAATTTAAATGGAACTGTATAGGAGATATGTGGTAAATGCAGCACCAATCCACCCCAAAACCTCAGGGATGAGAGGGCAGTGGTCCTCTAGAGAAGGACCCTTGAGATCCTCTGTCAAGAACATAAACACAGCAAGAGAATACAGAAACATGATGGACTATGAATGCCCTACATCAGCCTGTGATTGAGGAACATGGAGCAGGCTCTCTGGGCTCCCTGACTCCAGTCAAATTCCACAGATTAATAAATTATTGTGGTTTGTTTTTTTTTTTTTTTTTTCCATGAATGGAGGAAAGGGATCTGACTGAATGAGGATGAGGCATCCAAAGAAACTGACAATGTGAATAAGTATTTTGGCCTTCAGCAAGGAAGCTTGATTTCTATAACAGAATTAAATAACAAACTAAAACAATACTGGGTTTAGACTTGGGAATTTGAACTCACAGATGGTTAATCCCCAGATTTTTGTCTAAAGAGCAAGTTCTGCTTTTCTGGAAATGGCATACCAGTGAAAAAAGCAGTGAAAGGGGAACATAAATTCTTTCTCTGTCTCTCTCTTTCCCCCTGCTCCTTCTCCCCCACCCACCCTGGATTGACATCTGAGACTTAAATTACAAAGAAATGGTCTCCCTTAAACTGAAGAATGTCATATTTATTGCATCCTCGGAACACTTTCCATAATGACTGTATCTCACATCTGAGCAGAGACATCTCCTGTATTACAGGATATATGTTGTCTGACTTCCTCTCCCCCAGTTACTCTCAGAAATATTGCCTCCCAAACATTATGGAGAAAAAAGATGACATGGACGTACTTGGTTCATCCAGACATGGCCTTTATATCTTTTTATTATCCCAATCTATCAAAGACCTGACAGAATCTCTTATGTAGTCTCCTTGTGATATTTGTGAGAGTGGCTGTTCATCCAGACTGTAATAATAGATTTGGCAATTTCACACTAACCAGTTAATACAAATGTGGCTGCTAGGAACAGAATTTCCATTGTGAGAGAACAGTAATATGCTTTCTTTTGTGTGTGCATGTCTAAAAATCTTGTTTAAATAGTGTTTTTTTCTGTGTGCCAAGCAGTTATACTTTCAAAGATAGTTGCCTGCTCAGTATTTTCTTCACTGTAAACTTTTGGCTTCTATTAACTGAATGAAAGCTCTGAAAGCTTCACAGTCTCTGCTACAATTGTGAAGTGCTCTTCTGGCCTGATAACAGCAATGTTAACAAAATGTATGTTTGACACATATGACAGTTTTTGCTGAAGGCTTATTTTTAAGGCTTATAATCATTCAGCAGCAATTGGAAATTTCTTGTTAAATGGTAAAAAGGTCTTTTTTAAAAATTTAAAAAAAAAAAAAAAAAAAAGTGTTTTAACCATAAGTGAGAAGGCTTTATAACGTGATTAAGAATGTCTTTAACACTCTTCCATAGCATTCTCATTTGGAAGTTGATGAGATATGGACTGAAAGAACTAACTGTTATGTGGAATGAAAACTGGCTGGACCTCCCCTCCAGACTGCCTTGACACCCAGCAATAGGCCCCTAACAGCAAATTAACTCAGGAGCTGCTGCTGAGGCCAGTATGGTTTAATACTTTAATCATCAGTCTAGACAATGAGGAAGACAGCTCCCTCAACAAATTTTCAGCTGATAATAAATTTGGGAGAAATGTTTAATATGTCAAATGGTAGAACTTCAGTGCAGAGAAACTTTGAAAACTCTGCTACTAATCTTACAGCAATCTTATGGATTTCAACAAACAGAATTGCAAAGCTTTGCATCTGGAGCAGAATAATCTCATGGTGGTGATTAGAGGGGTACAGGTAGATACAGGCCAGTAACGGATTGATTGGGTGGCAGCTTTGATGAAAAGTACTAGGAGGCTGAGTGGGTGTCAGGTTGAAAACGAGTGAAAAGCATGTTCTCATGTTGAATAAACCTGCATAGCCATCAGGTCAGGGGAAGTTATTCTCTACCTCTGATCAGCACTAATGAGGCCATAACTGGAACACTCCTGTTTTTTCAGAGCAATCTTGGATTCGTCCAGTAGTGGGTTACCAAGACTGTTAAGGCAAGAGCATATGACCTATGAGGAGAAGTTAAAGGAACTGTTAAAGTGCTTGTTTATTCTGGAAGAGTGCAAACTGGGAGTAAAAGGATCTAACAGCAACCTACAACTAGGTATGGGAAAGTTATAAAGATGATGAGGATACACTTTCCTGGGTAATGTCAGATGATAAAACAGGGGTTGGTAGCCACAAATTGTACTTTAGGAGGTTCAAAAAGGACAACAAAAAAATGCTGTGTATGAGGGTAGCATGCTAACAGAAGACCTTAACTGGAAAGGTTGCGAAATGTCCATCCTTGGAGCTTTTCCAGACTTAGATAGACAACCACTGATATAAACTTAGCAATAGTCCATGGTTTGAATAGGAGGCTTAAGTAACTGTCCTCCGGAGGTCCATCCTCACCAATATCTCCATTCCTGTTTTTTTCTTCCACAGAGCAGTTTGTTGCTTTCTGAATCATGTGTCTATCATCTCCAACACCTTGCAAACTAAATGTGCACTCTGTGAGGATTTTGCTGAACATTCAAGATGCATTGCACAGTACAAGAGTATGTTTTCTCTGTTATTTCTTCGTAGTACCTATCATTCTTTTAGCTTTATCACTGATTTGACTCTACTGAACTGAGATTTTCAGAGTTCTCTCATTTTACATTTATCTGCATTTTATTTCATCTGTCATTTTAATTCTCAGTTATTCAGCACCAAAGACCTTCTGAAACTCTTTGCGATTGGCTTTTTCTTTTTACTAAACCAAGTAACTTACTTATTCGTAGAAGGCTTGAGTATCGAGATGACTATGTAGAACAGCATAAGCACTGTCTCATATTAATATGAGTCTCCGGTGTTTAACTATCTACTTCAAAATTTAAACCTATTTACCTTTTTTTTTTTTTTAAAGCAGTTATTGTTTATCCATATGAGAATCTTCCCCTTTGATCCCATGATGGATGAGGTTTTTCAAGATGTTTCGATAAACAGTGTAGCTGAATGAACTTTTGAAAAATCTAAGTAGATTTAGATTAGCTGGATATTCTCCTTGTTCAGACACTCACTGATTACTTCAAAGAACTCTCATTAGGTTTGTAAGACACATCAGTGCAGAAAATAACATTTTTTTTTTCAGAATATTATCCCTATAACCACTAGTTAAATAAGACATTAGACACTGTAGTCTGGTTCAACAACTTTATCCTTTTTTTCTTTTAGAACACCTAGATAAATACGATAGGGCACTGACAAACTGTTAATGTTTATGTTGTTTATTCTTCATGTAACTTACCCTGACACTTCAGAACCTTATTGAAAGCACCCCTGCATTTGAGACAGCCTATCACCCTGTGAGGGAAAAATCACGGGATCCTCTCCAAAATTCTCTAGAGTTTCAATGTAAATGAATGATGTTCGTTACGGTTTGGGGTTTGTTGGTTTTGGTTTCTCTTAGAGAATCTTCTCTAAATAGGTCTTTGTCACAAAAACAATTCAATATTAGATGAACAAGCTTGAACAACTTTTGTTTTGGAACTCTCACAGGTTTTTATTTATTGACAAAAGTTTTAGTTTTGCACTAAACCAATAAACTAGATGTAGAATAGTTTTACGTGTAAATAATGTTAATCTCAGTTAAATCATCCAGCTTCGGTGGATCTAATTGAGATTTACTGCTTTAATTCATGCTTTGAGTGTAGTCAGTGAAATAATTCAAGTTAATTTAGGATTTATAAATCCATTGTAAGTCCCATTTGATGCAATTCAAATTGTAATTCTTATTACTCTCCCTCCAGAATGGAATTTCCACTTTTGGTTTAAATTGAGACTTTGTACAAGAATGCTGTTAGATACAGATTTAGGAAAAAGATTACAAAATATTATTTTTCATGAAGAAAATGCAGAAGTTTTGCTATTTGCTTATTTCTGTTGACATGGAAGAGAGTTTAATGGAGAGTCATTATTATTTTATGTGCCAGGCAAAACTAATGGTGATCTTGCATAAACATGAAATAATGACTTGAATTTGATGTCATCAAAGTAGTATTGACACAAAAGAAACCTGGAAAATATACATTAAAACCAATCACCAATTTTAAAAAAATCTGTACAAAAATCTATTGATGCAACTAAGTTTGAAGATCTTAACAAAAGCAGTATTTCCAAGAAAATTGGAGAGTAAAAAAAGAAAAAAGCAATGCCACCAGATTCACAAAGCTGTCTAATGTGACAATGCTGAAGAAAAGTGTGAAATTTCATGTAAATTAAAGGCTTACATTGATCTAGAGGGGGAGTGGTAAATCTAATTTTTTTCCACTCAGAAGTGAAGGTGTAAAAACTGAAATCATTAAAAGACACATGAATTTATAAAAAAAACCCCAACATATAAGAAGTATAACATAACTATGTCTAAAATAAAGATCTTAAAGAAAATACAGGAAAACTTTCACACTCAAACTACATAATTTGGCTTGTCAGACAGGAGGAAAACTATCTGGAACCCTGTCAGGAAAAGTATATAAAACTAAATAGTATTTTAAAGTTTTAACATTTTTTGTCTGTAAAAAAAAAATAGATTAATCCAGATATATTTTAAATGAGCTCACAGAAAAGTGAGTGAACATTAATTTGCTTAATATTTTTATGGTGTCCAGCAATTTAAACTCCACATCTCATGGATCATACACATCTTGAGTTCAGATCCTAGTTTGGCAAGTAACCAGCTTGACCGTGGAATAATACATTTTCAGTGCAGGCCTCAATCTATTTCTGACCTTTTAAAGAAGATCGTTATATGAGATTGATGAAGCTGAGAATGATTATCTTCTGTAACCATCATCATGCCATACAACATCTGATTATTTTCCTGTTTTATGAATTTTATACATCCTCTGACACCTCCAATTTATCAATTATTGCCCTTCACGTAAATCATCTGAATGTAAAATGGTGAAATATTAAAGGTAAAGCAGCATATGCATATCTTTGTTCTCACACACAAGCACTACCAAATAATATAATCTAATTGGTTTACAAAGGAATTTTTTCCTGTAGTCCTAAGATGCTCATGTGTACCCACAAACAAATTCTTTGTTTCATAAGCTTAACGGTATTTAGTAGCTAAATTTTTTTTGTATGTTCAGTCAGCCATCTGCATCTGTAACTGACAGTACGGTAATAATTATTTGTACTAATAAAAAGGAAAACAAGAATATTCTATAGAAAGAAAAGAAAAAAAGAAAATGCTCATATTTCTACTACAGGGATACTCATACGGATTCCAAAATAAGTTGCAAGAAAAGTGTTATTATCACCCAACCCAACAGGAAACAGTAGATTGTTGAAGTCTGTGCCCCACTATTTCAAATATAGTTCACACAGGAAGGACAGTACAGGGAAACACAAGTAGTACTGAATGCCAGTGAAGTGGGGCTCTCTATTCTCTAGCTGCTAATAATGTGATATTTCCCAGGTAGGGCCTGGTATGGCTGAGATCCATCTTAACCAAGATGTTTTCCTGTTTTCTCCTGTTGGAAAAATATGCATATAACTTCAACAGTCAAGTGCATAAACAGCTACCCTTCATTTCAGCAGGTGAATCATAGCAATTTATAGTTTGAACATGTCCTGAAAAAGATCAACTTCTGAAAAGAACTCTCTTTTTAGTGAAGGAAATCTCTGAAATTAAGGTTAAACTGCTCCTTTTACCCGGTGGAGAGGAGGTCAGTAATTTCTGCTTAATGTTGCTCTTTTCAGAGTAAACCTTTCCATCATTAATTTATTAATACCTCCTGTGATCACAGTGCAAGCTAAAGTTTTTGCAAATTATTACCTTTATATCTAGACTCGAGTGCTTGAAAGTAAAGATTTTTTTTCCTGTTTCCTATTATATACACAATGATAAAATACTGGCATATCACGAAGCTGAGAGTTTTTCTTATGCAACATATATTAAGAAGGTTAAAATTTACTTTCTGCAGCGTACAGCAAAATTAAACTCTGGAGAAAAGAAACTCTGTATCTTTCCTTTGGCAAGTGCTGTTACCACAAAAGTCAGAGCCAGTTAAGAGCTCAAAGACAGCAATTGAGAATAGGTTGTAACTTCAGGAAAGCTTATTGTCTTTGAGACACTAAGAAACATCCCATAAACACTCAATTAAAACAAAATCTTTGGGCAAGGCCATGAGTTGTATTGATGTTGGACTACTCTCCGCATATGCTTTTCTGATAGAAAAAAGAGGCAGAAGACAATCTCCTGTATTTTAACTGAAAAATACGAGTTCAGTCTGAATTTTTTCTAGAAATGAATCACAAGTGAGGAGAAGAAATACATCTTCTACCATAGGTGACATGCCTATCATAGAAGAGGACAGAATTTTTCCATGAAAGACGGTCATTAAACACAAAACATTTTGTGATATAGTGTCAGTTACAATGACACAAAGCAGACTTTTGGCTCCATTTTAGTGGCAAAAATCTTAAAATTCAGTTTCCATAGACCCAGAGACCACACAGCTTCCAGGATTTGTAAGGTAGAACTCAGGTTGTGGAGGCAAAACAGGGACCTCAGCGCTTGCTTGGCAGAGTTTTCCAGGTAAATAGAGTGTAGCCAAATTTAACTATATTTTGACAAATGTTCTTTTTTTAAATAGAAGTATTTTGTTCCACTGAAGGAACAACTGCAACATGAATTTAAGACTTACTAATATTTTACTTATTTATATAAGTGTATATATACTGGACCTCTCCCACAAGACACAGTTCTGTAAGATACAAAAACTTCTTGGTTCCAAAGATTTCACAGATACTGTTCTTCACAAATTTCTTATTTCTCTGCAGGTCAGGTTTCTAACTTTTTGACTCACTCTACTTATACATTATTCAGGGACAGATTCCCAAAACCTGCTCAGCTTAACATGTTTCTTATACTCAAATATTAATGTATATGACTGTCAGAAATGCAAAAGATTTTCAAATAGAAAATGCCTCTTATTTAGACTCTTTTACTGTGTTTGTTCATCAGGTGTATTTTGCAAAGGCATGATATGATTTCTTGGAAGTTTTAATTTCTTCTGAATCTTGTATTTACTATACATTGTATCTCAGCTTGTTGATTCTAATGGAGTAATAACATAATTGCTGTATTGTAAAATAATAATCTAGTTGACTTTTTTTAACCTGCCTGGAACACTGTAAAATTCCAAGTCTCAAACATAATCTTCACAGACTACTTGATTTTTTTTTCTTTTACCAGATTTCAGTAAATGAATATAGGAAGACAATTAAAACTGAAAAATCACCCTTTCCAATAATGAACCTCTAGATTACCTCAGACAAAGAAAAAAAAAAAAAAAAAGAAAAAAAAAGAGCAGAATTCAAAATGAGGTTTTTGTGCATTATTCCTTCTACAGCGATTTCATGGCTATGTATAAATAACCTAGCTGAATATAACATTCTGTAACTTTTTCAAAAAAGATGAACTTGCTGACTTTGATGATGTCAGCTAATGATTATATGGCCTTTAACGTTTTAGGCTGGATCAGGGGCAAGCTTTTTAGCATATCTGTTTTCTGTGCTTTAGTTAATATCAGGGGGTGAAATCAGAACAGAAAACTTGAATTCCTTTTGAATGAAACTGTGCTGGAATATATTTTCCTGTCACTAGTGGGCATTCAGTCCACTGGAACAGTGGAGCTAATCTGAAGAAAACATTCACAGAACATAACGCAATCATCAGCAGATCCTCAGCATCAACCATTTCTGTATACAGATCCTCTCCTGTAGTGCAACTATTTGGAAATGCAAACCTCTTTCTGCTACTGCAGTCTCATTTACTTCAAATATATTAATGGATGTGCATATAAGTCCACAAGAGAATGAGAAGGGAAAGTTTCAGCTTTAAAGACTCCAGTTCTGTATGATATAAACCAAATTTGTATTTTCCCAAGTGAAGGATTTTAAACTTCTCAGGCTTAAAACATTTAGTAGGTAACAAGAACCTTCATCAGATCTGTAGACTCTTGATCTACAAATCAAGAAAAACTTGAAAGATGGATACATTATACTTATTACTGATCTTCCTTTATTCTAAGAATGGTTTCTGAAAAGAGCCCCTTTATGCTTCAATAATTGCTGTGCAACTAAAAAAAACCACACAAATTTTAACGGACTGGGAAAAAATCAAACTAATATTTTAGTCTGGCTTCATGAGAGCTTTCCAGTTTGTGAGATTTTGACAGAACTAGCCTTGCAAATCGGTGCTTTTTATAATGCTTTAACCATAAATTTAAAGCAGGTTCATATTGCTTACTACTGACCTGGGGAGCAAATGACACAGAGGCTTTTCATGTGTTATCTTTCTAAAAAAATATATGTCTCAATGAACAAGTTGTAAAGGAAAACAGAATTTCCCTGGAGAATAATGTGAACAGTTTTGAAGTCAGTTTGTCACTGATAAAAGATCGGTTTATACATATAAATCATCATTACTGTCTTTCTTCTGAAGGATGAGAACAAGTTGCTTGGGTGATACCTTATGCAAACTCTAGATACAAGCATTCAGGTATCAAACAGATAAGATACAATAACTGGAAGTTAACATTCCCATAATACTTGTTTCCTGAGATACATGTCATAAGTGAAAAAGATTTTGATATATTTTTCTCCTTCAGGGCTTATTGCCTTGGATTTTTTCTCATGAATTGGTACTGTTGTGCATTAAGGCCAAGAGCTTCAAGCAGAGAGAGGCACATGACATGCTCTTCTGTCTACTTTTTAAACTGTTCCAAATGCATTTTTTCATCCATGCGTGTAAAAGCAGATGAATTGGAATCACTAAGTGTGTAGGTGATTGAACCAGGGGAAGTTTTATTGCTCTGTTGTTACATTTTGTTTTAAAATTCAGATGCATTCCTTTGTTTTAAGGCTTCAAAATTTAAGAAATTTCAAAATATCCTAGAAAGTAAGATAGCCATGCATGTTTGACATGTAGCTATGTTTTTCAGCAGAGGGAAAAACAGCATAAATATCTACCTAACAGACTGAGGTGTTGTAGATTAGATGGAGCAAAATTTACTTTTTCTCTCCGAAGTAGTAAAGGACATGACTAATAATCCCTAAACCTATGTGTTTATAAACCAGTATGAGATTCCACATTAATTGAAAGGACATAAATGTTACCAGTTCCTAAACAAAATCCCTGTTTAGAGCAGCAGTAATTTCAGTTGAACACATTAACTCTCTGCCCATCTAAATGCTAAAGCAAAAATAAAAATTCATCTCAAGGCCAAATAAAATCTGAAAAACATACTGAAAAATGTTCCTTCAAATCACATCTTTGCTTTTCTCATACCTTCTTTATATGCAGATCACTTGATATTATTTCTACCTCTCTTTCGAAGCTCACTGAATACAATTAAATTAACTATTTGAACTTTGTTGAGTTCAGTTTTCGTGTTTTCTTTTTGATATTAACTACTGGACATCTTGTCCTTGGCACCAGGAGAAGAAACATAATATAACAGAAATATCATCTGACTAGACTACAGATTTATTAAATTATATCAAGGAATAAACCAGTAATAGTGCATCCAGCATAGATCATAATTTATTTTATAACCATTGCCATATGGTAAAGACCTGCTCTCCGTTACCATCACCCCATCCCCTCTCCCACCTCCAATCTGATGTGAGCCATTTTTGAACACCACAGCCGTTCCCCTCATAATGTGACAAATGAATCAAAAAAGAGGGAACAACTCTTTATCATATTAAACAATAAATTTTTATGATTATTCCTTGAGTGATTTCTGAAATTTCCTAAATTGTTTGAAATTTCAGTCTAGTGAGAAAACAGACTGTCAACTGAGTAAATACAGACAATAAGAACTTGCCATCTTGAGAAAATATTAATTCAGCTGCTGAATTCATCCATTTTACTTAATCCAGCAATAGAAAAATAAAAATAAAAATTTAAAATTAGCTGACTATAATCTAGTAGTACACTCCTAGCCTCAAAGCACCACATAATGTGATGGTCACAGCAAAGTTCCCAAAACTATCAATTTGCTAGGAATTTTTAAAGAGTGTGGAAGGCTTATTCCAATTACAATAAGTATTTGTCATCTTTTAAGTAACAGATTGTACATTCTGTTTCAGAAACACCATCATTAATTATTTTCTGAAGGAACCATTTTGGTTAGATTTTTAAAGTCTGCCCAAGTAGTAACAAAGAACATTTGGCAGTAACTCTCAAATCAAAGTCATCAAAATATTTTAGCTATTTCTTCTAAAGTTCTCATGCTCCTACAACATCTATTGCATAAAAATTCTTCAAAATGAAGTGAAAACCTTTCCTAAAAACAATCCACTCAAAACTAAATATCCTAGATCCTAAAATCAGGTATTATTTAACAAAGATATTACAAAAGAAATTATCTAGTGGGTAAAAATATTCCTAAAAGAAAAAGGAGGAATTATAAAAAAAACTATTGATTTTGACCAGTTGCTACCATGTATGAACTTATAACACATAATTACGTTCCTAAAAAATCACAAACAAAGAAACAAAACCCAAACAAGAAAAAGACACCTGATGCTAAAGGACATTGAGGAAAATATAATTTAAAAGACTATAAAATTAAAATATCAGAATTAAAATATCAGAAAATACTACGGAAGGAAGAGTTATTTTTAATAACAGAAAAATAATTGCTAGAAAATCTTTATTAATCTACGTTGATGGAACTTGCAAATAACAACTAATTGAGATAGACATCACAAAACACAGATATTTACATATTTAAGGAAATACAAACCAGGGGCTAAACTGATAAAAATATTCTTTCTTTGGTGTTCATAATATGATTTGTGAAACAAAAATATGCAGTGAAATACCTGAAACACAAACATAAGTACATAATTGCCTTAATAAGACATAATAAGATGTAGGACATAATTGTCTTTAAGTTCATTTCACTACTGCTTTCTGGAGTTAAATGACACGTCACATAAGCTGTAAGGGATGTCAGGATGTCACTACTTTTTCTTTTTTTTTTTTTTTTAACATAGATGAACAGCCATGCTTGCATTCTATTCTACCACACTACAACCGCTTAAATAAACAAAATTTCCAGGACAGTCAATGTTATCCTAATTTCAAGTGGAAATAGATTTCATACAAAGCATGAATTATTTTTTAAAGGTAAGCTAAGCTTACTCCAAGCCATTTTCTGACTAATTTATTTATCCAGAGTTCACAACATCTGAACTCCCATGAAGAATTGCTCCTCTGAAGCATTATGTCTTGCCTGTACTTCAAAATGCTAGCTTCATCATGAATTACCAATATCTGCTCAGCTGATGTGATTTTTTTTTTCCTTAGAGTGTGACAACATCTCCGTTTAAAGCACATCAGTACTGAATTAAAAGCAGATTCTGCCAATAGCTATATGAGAATCACCTCCAAATGTGATTATAAATGATCCTTAAATGCTGACTTTACTAATAGTAATCAGCTTATACAAGTGAGGAATTTGTGTTCTGTTCCTAAACCCTCTCAGGATCTGTCAAGGTCAAAAAAATGTCAAGACTGTACATTAGGGATACTCTCACAGCAAATAAGCAACAAAAATGCTCATTGGTGGTTTCAAAATTAATTTATGACAAAAGAACCTTTGAGCCAATTGATGTAAACACAATCAGAGGTGATACTGGTAAGCAGCATAAAAGCTGCACAAAAGAGACTTACAAGCACATTTTTTTATCCCAGCATTTTGTTTTCCTGTTCTGTAACATGTACTCATCTACTCAAAAGGACTTTGAGTACTTCATGAACAGTTGTCCTGATGCCAGTATTGTTACTTCTAGAAGCACAAATAACATGACACTGTATTTGTTAAAAAACCTCCAACAAACCAAACCCACAAAACTTATACATAGTAGTAGTATAGACAGCTCACTGAGAAGCAATGCGTGTTTAAAATATTTCAGTTCTTCTTTTGGAGGAAGGCTGAAAAAAATGTTTATAAAACTACACATATAAGCTTCAATGGAAGGCACATCAAGCTCAGTCAATTGCCTTTTTATCTCCAGTTTCCAGCCACACATCAGTATAATTTTGTAAACTTCTGTTATTAAGCATAGTTGCCAGTCTTTACTGGCTCAAACTTTCACTAAGCCTGTAGCTAAAAACTTCAATATTGTGGAAAAGTTCTACACATAACAATGCTGTGGAAGATTGCTTTCACTGTTACAATTTCCTTTCCAAATCTTTGAAGGGGTTTCAGTTTGAAGTAAAATATGTTTTGAAGCTTACTGCAGAAGAGAACATTTGAAAATAAAGCCAAATCCTCTTTCAAAATAATCCCAATGTTGTGTCAAAAATATTTCTTCATTTGCATTAAAAGTAACCTTAGGTTTCACTCAGTCTTTCTTGTTTTATACAGTTGTACAAGGTTTCTTGTACAACTCTCTGGTTTCCTACACCTCTAACTATCCTCCAGTGACCTTTGTGTACACACCCATATTTAAATTATTTAAATCTACAACAGAAGTACAGTAGAAAATTTACACTAGAAATATACAGAATGTTTAGACTAGAAATATATAGAATATTTCTGTATATTTAATGTGGTCCATGAACACATTTTTGACTCTGAACATATTTAGTAGCTGAATTCTATCCAACTCTTGAGTTGTACAAAATGGAGTTTGAGCAAAAAATAAATGTTTTACCTATCACCTTAGGCAGGTGAAAACTGTGGAAACTTTTTCCAAAATAATGTATAATTTAAAAAACGTTGGTTTATCTTTCAGGAATGGTACAATTATACTAACATTGATACATCTAGCACTGTACAAACACTGGTAGATGTACATGCTTTGAACTGAGAATTAAAAGACTGAATCCTCTTTAGGAAAAAGGCAACTTTTCCAACCTCTCTATCCCTACCTCCATCAGTTAACACAGCTTTATGCACCTATCAGTCAAGCATGTCTAAAAGTCAGTGAGGAGACAAAGCTGATGAATTATTTTTCCTTAAAACACCTTCATTTCAGTTTCCTTAGAGTAAAAACATATTACGGCTTTTGGAAAGACTTTTAGATTTAGCTTGTAGATTTAGCTATATTAATTAACAGGGAAATTATAATAGAGTGCTTAAATCATTCTGTCTTCAGATCAGAACCACATCTAGTTAGACAGATTTGTCCTTTCTAGTTCTAGCAACAAAAAGGAACATCTGCCATAAAACATCAAGACCTATAAATTGAGTATTTTAGAAATCAGAAAAATGTAAGAACAAACTGGCTAGATCAAAGCAAACATCTACGTAGATCGGTACTGTACTTTGGATGCAGCATTTCCAATAACAGATGTTTGTGAAAACATATGAGAGGGCATATAGAGCAATATTTTCTTGTCATACTCTGCACACCAGTGGTTTCCAGATCATGGGCTTTTGAATCGGAGGTGACATTACCCTCCTGAACTACACTGGATTGATTTTTTCTTCCATTAGTTAAATGGTTTTGAGCTCATATGAACTTCTACTTTCCACTGTACTGTATGAAACAGTACACCAGCCTGCACTGTCTGAAGTAGCATTGCTTTTTCTTGTTTTGAACCTGCCACTTGCTATTTCCTGTTCCTCCTTCACCTTCTCCAATGGCACTTAGAATTTCATAGACTTTTAACAGGTGTTGAAATATTTATCTCCATATCCAATATGTATATTTTTGTTATTTTTCAACATGTTTCAATTCTGCTATCTCTTTTTTGAACACCTGGAAAAGGATACAGTATTGCTTGCTTTCATAAGAATATGAGTTTGCTGTAGTTCTAGCTAGGTGCATCCTGAAGTTCTCTACATTTCTGCAAGAGTACTTAACATTTTATTTATTTTCTTAAAAGCTGATGACCTGATATTCTCATAGATCTGCCAAGGTCTCATTCTTGAATAACACTATTTAGTTTGCAAGTATAATTTTATCCCAAAGATTAAGGTTGCTTTCCCACCCCACATTCTTCTTTAGATCTCTGCTATTACCTTCTCCCCAGTACGAAAACTGGTCATGTTTTCTGTCTTTGAACCAGTTATTTTATCTGTGCCTATGCCTGTGGGATCTTCCATGTATACTGACTAATTTGAAGAATTTCAACAGGTCTATGAAGAATTCCTTTTTACTAAAGACAGATCTGTTTTTCTCTAACAATTTTTATTTATGGGTCCATTATTCAATATTTTGGAATACTTTACATCACTCTCCCCTAATAGTAGCTGTGTTCTCTAAACCATCTCTACACAAAGGAAAACAAACAGTGCATTCAGAAAGAGTGAAATAAGAGTCTGGGCATTGACTTGCTACACAGCACAAAGCAATATATATAGTAAGTGTGATGTGCTTCGACATGTCTGTCACAAGAAACTGTAGGATAGATTACAGTTGTGAAAACACACTTCACACACTCTACCCTTCCTTCTTTTTTCCTCTTTACATGATAGACTTTAGACATACACTAATAGTAGGATTTGCTATTTCTTTACAATTCTTTGAATAAAGGGAAAAAAGAAAAAAGCCTCATTATTTTCTTCTCATTTCTCTTGCAATAGGAGGGGGAGGTAGGATGCCATCAAAGCTACATAACACATGCCCAAACCAAAGCTTCAGGTATTAGCATGATTCTCATTTCTGCTTGGATTACTCACAAAAGAAGTTAAATCTAAATCATAGGTCCTTATTAAAATGAGACTGTTTTATTTTGGGTACTTATTTAGTGAGGATAATATTTAACACTGCATTGTAGGCTATAATAACTCTTTCTGAACAATAAAGAAACAGTAAATGTTCATTTAAAATAAGCTATTGCATGAGACATTTACTTTCTAGAAACAGAGTATGGCACCAACTAGCAATATATTTATCTGAAATTGAAAAAAATAAAAAAAATCCCACAGGTCCTTGGGAACAGACTTTTAAAAGTGAGGGAGAAGAGTAGGGTAGGAGAAAGGTGTTATTAACAACTGGGATAAACTCAGAGACATCATACTCCTTGCTTCAAAAAACATTTTGCAGACTTAAGTTCAAAGCAATCTGGGTTGAAAATGGATGTGAAAGCACAATAAAAATACATATAAAAGAAAGCAATATCCATTTATTAACAATTCATCTAAGCTACAATTTAACATATTTCAGCAACTATAAAGTTTAAAAGGTCAAAAATATCAACATCATATATAGACAAACACCATTACGGGGATTTATAAGCATATTAAGAATTAAAATAAAACAAAAATATATAGTCATGAATATCTAATATTTCCTTTTTCTCTGAAATGAAAATGGGGACTATATGCATTTTATATTTCTGACTTTGGAAAGTAATCAGCTACAACTAGTTTCAGAGAATCAGATTTGGAATATTTTAAGATTAAAATATTCCAGAAAACTAGAACCTAAGAGAAATGATCTCAAGCTAAACAGTAGGCCTTATTTAAGAAACTCTTATGACGTTAAAGACATGAAAAGACTGAAAATACAAGAAATGTAAATCAATCTGTTAATTTGTCCAACAAACTTAGTTTTTGTTTTCTTTTTGAAAGAGTTAAATAAATTGAGAGAGATAAATGTTGATAAAGTATATCTGTATTTTTCCAAGGCAATAGTTTAGTTCTTCATGGTATGTTTCTCTAAGTTTTCATCTAAATTGAACAACAATCAAAAAAGGAGTTCATTAAGTGTTTTAAGAACTGGTTCTTTAGTAAATCTAAATGTTACTACAGAAGCATCAAGCATCTGTGAGCAAAAGCAGTTCTAGTACATTTCTATAGAGATTGGCTCATGGTCCAACGCTACAGAATTCTTGCATAAACAATTTAGACGTTGAGAAATATTTTGCTGAAGTATGGTAGACCAATGAAAGGGTCAGACTAGAGAGGGATGATTTTTCTGATGCTTTTAGAAGGTGGCCACTTACAGGATTGTGTTAAGACATGTTAAAAGGTAGCAGAAACATAGGACTTTGTGCAAAGCACTACGCTGTCACAGATAAACCACAAAAAAAGCAAACTAGATACTTCCATTATAAAAAGAGGACATGTATGATCCCTGAATGTATAAAAGGAGAATGTTGTATAGAGACTGGTAAATGACATTGTCACTCCACAGTTCTGAAATTACTTTACGGTCCCTTTTACACCTTATTTTACATTTTTCCTTTTCAACATAAGATATGATCAGTTACACACTTGCTTACAAAACACACCATTACAAGACCTTGTGATTCAGTGGCACATTGGTACCTCCTAGTCTCTGTCCCCAGAATAAATTCAGATTTTTTAAGACCATGTTCTTCATTCTAACTCAGATTTTTTAGGATCAATATATTAGTAAGTGGATTTAAAACAGTGACCCATTATACACCATAAATCATACCAATTAATCTAGTGGTCCCTTCTGGCCTCAGATGGTATAAACTATTAACTATTTTAGGTGACTAAAATAATAACTACCACAAATAATTTACATCACTACAAAGTTTAACAAAATATTGAAATCTCACTTGTAGTTTGTTCTAACCACTGTGGGATCTCTCAAAATCATTCAAAGACAACAATACAAAGTCTGATAGAAGTAGAATTTTTGTATATAGACTTGTTTGCATGGGGATGATATTGATTTTTAAAGCGATATCAAATGAAATATCACTATTTGTAATACCTAATATGAATTAAGTAGTCCCTCAGAAGTACCTCTTCAAAGAGCTTTGGAATTAACTGCTTATGGATTTATCTCCCACCTGAGGGAAGACAATAAAAAATATACAATCCAGTTTCCATTAAAAAGGAAGACTGGTTTACATTCAGCTAAATCTGCCGGATACAAACTACTTCATACATTCAATTTTCTCTTATAATTTGGTCATGTTCCTCCAGAGACCAGCTTGGGAGAATACAAACTGTGGGAAACAGACTTTAAGTTGAAGAGCAAAGTAATTTTCAACAAGACACTTGCTGGAATGGGATAGACAGGATAGGGAAAGAAGTCATTCTTCTATGACTTAATACATCATTCATTCAGATTTTGGGGAAAAATGTGGATATTGACTATGGGAACAAGATGGATGCTGATGTGTAACAACAGCTGGATTTCTGATGGAGAATGTGGTTGAGGAAAGACAGAAGCACAAACTATACATGAAACTACACAGTGTGGATTATTATTGTTTATAATGCATTTAAAAGATGACAGCACAGGTTTCTTAAAGGCCAAGACTACATTTATTCCAAAAGTTTTTAAGATTCTAAAACTGCAAAGTGCCAAGCAAATGTAAGGAAAAGTGGATCAGTCATCTCTGATGATCTTTTTTACAACTTTTCTTTTACAAGCATTAATCCTGATTACTGGAAGATATCCAAATATAGGTTCCAGCCCATCAATAAAAAAATAACTTTACAAGGGGAACAAAAGATCGAAAATGAGAAGTACAACATTTGGGGAGCTGCACCTGTTTGATGGTACAGCTCACTCATGACAGCATTTCAGAATAATTAGATAAGATTAAGTGGATTTTTTAGGACAGAAATTATTTCCTTATAACATTAATCACAGCCTAATGTTTGATTGAATAATGAGACTTTGAAAGCACTTTGACCAATATAATTTTGAATTATTACTTTTTTTTTTTTTTTTGAGTAGCAGCATTGTCTTCGTGTCCTAGTTTCAGCTGGGATGTTTAACAAATAAATAAATAAATGCATTTTAAGAAACTGAAAGATATTACTACTTATAATCACTACCACAGGTTTTAATCTGAAATTTCCTTTCATTGTTTTTTTTTTAAATGAAAAATAAAACTTACTCCACAGAACACAAACAGGAGTCTAGGAAATGTACTTTTTATTGTATGTACATAATTTAGTCACATGTTCATATTTCAATCCATATAAGGGCATTGCTTCTTCCTCAGACATTTACCTTAAAACATTGCAGGAATTTATCTGGAAAGTTGGATTATTACTGGAGCTGTAAGAATGACCCAACATATAAGCAATGAAGAAAAATTCAGTCTATACTGTCTCTCATCCGCATACCAACAAAATAAGTCTTGTCATATCATTTAGTTTCTGCTCAGGATAAGTATTTTAAATTTTATTTAAGGCAAAAATGAAAAAGCTAAACTTACTGTGAAATCATATATAGTAAAAATTATAAATTAAATTATCTCTCTGTACAGAATAAGTAATGTGAAAATAAAAAATACCGAGGTTAACAAGACCCACTGTATCTCAGATTGTTTGGCTTTTTCAAAGGTCTGTGTTTTTTAACTAAAACTTCAATAACTTAAGTGGAATAACTTAATTCCATGAATTAGGCATTTTGTGATAGAAATTTTTTGCTTTCAGCAAATGTAAATTCTTATGTCAAAGTCAACCTAAAATGGAATTTCAAGTGGTATTTAAGGAATTTATGTTTATCCATTCAGATCTTCTTCATCTTAATTTTCTTAGGTTGGAAAATCTATTATTCAGTGTGCCTTCTTTAAACCAAAATAAATAAACATACTAGAGGTGGAGGGGAGGGAAAAAAGCAAACAGAGAAGCAATCAGAAACAAAGAATCTATAGCATATTTTATTCTCAAAGCAAACAGAAACCACACACAGAAGACTCTTTAATTCATTTTCTGTTAAGAACAAGTCCTTTTATTATATAACAAGTTGTTTCAACAGTAAAATGCAATCTAGTTTTAGTACCAATGGACTGTACAGTCTTTTAAACAATGGCCATGGTACAAATAATACATATTGTTTATCATGGGGAAATTTCAAGCAGTAAAAGATGATATTATTATGAAACCAGTCATCGTTGCTCAGCCACAAAAAACACAGATGGAAGTTAAAAGAGCCACAGTAATGGATGAGGAGAACAAATAGTTTCTGGGTTTCATTATGCATATTTAGGGAAAACACCTTAATAGCTACTTTGTTCATATGTTGAAAAGTGTTTGGAGGAAGGTTTTGAATTCTTACTTTTAAGATGAAACCGTTTAGGTTTTTGTCCTGGTTTAGCCAGGATAGGGTTAAGTTTCCCCAGCAGTGGGGGGGAAGCTCTAGCCGGGTTATTCATATGCCATGCTGATGTCACCTCCTGGCACCAGCGCGGGAAGAATCGGTGATCGCGTGGGTTGGCGCAGCCGGTTCTCTCTTTGCTGTATCGGTATATACTTTGCTCTGTTCATTGTTATCACTGTTATTCTTATTGTTGTTGTTTGTTGTGTTGCTGTTGCTCTGTTGTATTAAACCTTTCCTTATTTCAGTCCTGGGGCTTTGTATTTCACTCCCTTTGTGGGGGAGGGGCAGCGGCCATGTGGTCTCAGACCCCGGCAGGGGCTAAACCTTCACAGTTTTCAAAACTACTTACACTTTCATGTAAGACACAAAAGTCACCTTACAATTTTGAACTATTTCCGTAAGACTGAGGGGAAAAAAAAAAAAAAAAAAGAAAAAAGAAAACCTAAATAAACAAACAAATAAAAATTCTGAATCTGAGAATAAAACAGCTGTTGCTTTCATTTAAATAGCATTTTGATCAAAACAATCAGTACCTTGTGAAGGGAGGGAGGTCTGTAATGTGTAACAGCGTGGGCATATGCAGCATATGGACGAACTACACCACATCTGCTGAACAGATGCAGCAATGGGATAATTCTCAAATCCAGCAGTAGTGAAGCTTAAGACGCCTTATCCAGTTCAGTCCATGTTCCCTTGGGGGGGACGGCATGATGTGTGATTAAGGAGTGGTATAAAGTTTTACCTTTCTGTCGTTCTTAATACTCTTTCTCTGCACCTAAAAAATAAACCTCCCCATTTTTCGTCTTTGCCAAAGACTTGTTTGGCATTGGAAGTAAAATGTAATGACACTGGATCAAACACAGAGTGCTGAACAGCAAAACCAAGCAGGTGTGTTTGCTCCTCATGTTGTTAAAGAACCTTGGAGATGTACCTCCAGACACCAGGTAGGAACTTCTGATTTCTGCAGCCACACACCCAAAATAACGTTGAAATAAGATTATTTTCATATGCAGTGTATTTGCCCAAATCCATTAAGAAAAACAATCTTCAACCATCACAAAAAAAAAAAAAAATTCAAAACAGAAATAAAACAACTGTTAATTTCTTGTTAAATCATTGATATGTTGATATGTTGATGAATGATAAATATTTCTTGGTATCATCTCCTCCATGATGTTTGAACATTATTCATTGCTTTCTAAGCCAGAACAATTGCTTGTCTAATATCAAGCAATTGTAAAATCAAGTTTTTTTGAATGCAAATACTAGCACAGCCAGAACCTTTACATCCAAGGTCGTTTACACTTCAAACAGGGTTTCAGGAAACCCATCTGTAGTAATGGTAGGAACTGCAGATGGTCAGTCAGTCTGAAGAAGAGAAGTAATGGTGATGAGGAAGGTGGAAACTAACACTTCCTCAGTATGTAACAATGTTCCAGTTTCTTCCAGTTAAGCCTGGTCTCTCACACCTGAGTTAAGAATTATTTGCTAAGGTAATATTTATTTTCACTAATACTGATTAAGCACATCCTATTAAAAAAATACAGTCAGTTTAAAAATACTGTGTAGGAGAAACGACAGCAGTTGTCAAGAATCTGCATGTAAAGCAGCCAGCATCACTCACAAAACAATATCATTCACAGCTACATTGCCATTATGTGTGGTTGCTTTTATAAAGCATCTTGATAACTTGTTTGACAGCAAGTGCAACTTGTTTTGTCACCTCAGTGGACCCTTTTTAAACCCTTCTGTACCTAAATAGTTAATTAAAAAAGAAGGTCATTTAAATACTTGGCTGTCTGTGGGATTCAATGTTGTCAGGCGGTATTATTGTTTGACCTCAGGAACAAGGTTTTCCAGTTATGTTTGGGGTTTTTTGCTAACTGGGTTCATGACGGCTAACTGTATGGTGCTACTCTCAAATGGTGGAGTTCAGAATTCAGCAGAATTCACTTTCTACCAGAACTTCACTATAACTTGGCACACTTTGTTAAAACAGAGCATTTTCTTTATAAAAACACTGAGTTTTCTGATTACCCAATGCTTGGGATACTACCATACAGAAGTAATGATGACTGTCACTGGCTCTTTGGGAGAATTATCTAGTGCATGTATAAAACTTATGTGTGTTTCCCAGGTACAATTAAGAATCAATTGATATAAGATTAAAACTAACCTCATACTTTAAATAAAAGTCATCAGTAAATTCCAGCTTTGGCTAACTAATATCTGTACACCCAACCGCAGATGAAAGTCATCAGTGTTGAGCAACGGGCTGGCACACCAGTGAAGACAGGAATTTGTTCTCACGTCACTGACTGCATCTAATGATTCAACGGACTTCTCCAGCTGACTGATTCTGACTGAATTCTGAACTTCTTTTTACATCTCAGATGAAAATGTGTCATAACAGATCATGCACAACCTGATTTCAAATAATTCAGGTTTTTATTTCATTCTTTAGTGGCTGGTGTAAGCAAGAATTTATAATACACCCAGACATGAGAGATATGTGTTAAATTTATTTTATTGAATCCTTTCCTTTTGTGTGTGTCTCTGTGTGTTTGTGTATTGGAGTGGCAGAAGGAGCCAGAAAGATTTATAGACTTTATTTTCTGATAAGTCTTACAAAGGAAAAGGTCATAATTTTCAGCAGCCTGGAATCTAAAAAGCAATAAAATGTACAGACAACTTTCTCTTAAAAGTAATAAAATTTAATAATGTTTTCATGAGTATCTCTTTTTTAAGTTCTTTCCCCCCTACACTATATTCATTAGTTTTAATCCCACTATATTCAATAGCTTTAGTTTAAACATCCAAAGGTATGCAGACTTTCTTATCTGTTACACTGTTTTCATCCTTTTTCTATCCATTAAGAAACGTTAGTTTGAAAATGTCAGACCTTAAGTTTGCCTTAAAAATCTCTCAGAAAAAAACAGAGAGGAAAGAAAAGTTCTGGGACGTGAACATGGCGAAGGGAAGACAAAACAATAACCCAAACAAACAGAAGAAAAAAAGTAGAAAAAGGTATCAGTTCTATCCTCTAGGTGAAATGAATTAATTAAATAAATAAAAGTTTCATAGAAAGATTTATCTTAATTATAGTAGAATTCTATAGGATCTTACCCAATTGAACTCTTTCTAAGAGCAATATCAGAAGATTAGTGAGATCTGAGACAGTGAGATGATTTCCAATTTCACAGGAAAGCTGTCTGTAAAAGCTACAGCAGTACTATTAAAGCAGGAACTAAACAGCAAGACAAATTAACATTCAGGTCTGCCTACAGCTATACAACTGAAATTCTGGGTGGATAATTTACATCTGATTTAGGCAGACAATCCATGTTTATTAGCTCAAATAAAACTGGAAATAATCAGAAAGCAATACAGGAAATGAAAACACAAGTGAAACAAAGAATAACTGAAAGGACTGAATGCAATTTGAGAAGAAAACAGCAAATAAAATCAAAACTAAAGTAAGCAAAACTGAGAAAAACTGATTTAGAAATTATTGAAGAAATGATAAATAGAACGCATTTTTTATATTTTTTTACAGAAATTTAAATGTAATTTACTAAAACTCTCTTCTTATTTATTTACTATTCATATAGGGAACATCTATACTGCAAATTAGTTATGGTTCGCTTTACTACATTAAGCAATCTATTCCACAACATTTGTTGCAAGAGAAGCATGTGGATGTTACTACAAGGCTGATCAGGTACATTTTACCTCACATTTGTTCCAGCAGTGTTTAAAAATAAACACTGAAGACTGAACAGATATCCTTCTTTTCCACTTCCAAGGCAGGCTTGGACTGTGCACAGATCATTTTTTCCGTATAAAATAAACACTGCATTCGTACAGAAAATACAGGAATTTAGAAATTTGGAATCAAAACAAGTAATCACCAGGATTCCTCTTCTTTGTGTTGTTTTTTTGTTTGTTTGTTGGTTTGTTTTGGTTTTTTTTTTCTTATTTTTCTTTCTTTTTTCCTTTCCTTTAATATCAATCCACCAGTTTTATAGAGAACAGCCTGGACCTCTGAATTTCTAAGAGGTTGGAATAATATTCTACTCTCTCAATTGACACATTTATTGTCTTTCAGGACACTGCTGGTGTTGCAATTTTGAGCACAGCTCTGTATTTATTTTGTGCTTTCTTGGATTACAAGCCTTTAATTGATCCATGGTTTTGTGAAAAGAGGTGTTTAATGAAACACCAGGGAGGTACAAAATAATATTGGTATGCTCATTTACACAGTAAGTTAGGTAGCCAGACAGGTGTGATTTTTTTCATTTCCTATTTCTGGAGATAAAGGCCGTATATTCATTATTTTACAACAAATATTAGAGCTGGATATAGAGATACATGATCTAGAAACAAGACAGGGAAAACATTCACGTTGTTTGCATCAATCTAATAATCCAATAGATAAAGTAATACGTTTAAGTACATTTTTGTCTGACAACTCTTCAATTCCTGTAATCGCAGCAATCCCAGCCTGGTCAGCAAAATAGAAAATAATTCTTTCCTACACCACATCTTCTTATAAAATTACAAGCTTTCCTAGGAAAGGCTGGGCTGCAATAGTAACTCATGTTTTAGATGGTGACATCTCAACAGAAAATTCTGAGTAGAAATGTAGTTGGGAACTGTCAGTGTTAGGTCAATGGTTGGACTGGATGATCTTCAAGGTCTTTTCCAACCTAGATGATTCTGTGATTCTGTGTGTGACTGCATGTGCAAATAACACAACAGAGGTTGGAGAGAACAATACAGAGAACAATTATGAGTACACAATACTGTGCAAACTAAGAAAGTGTAAGTTACCCATTATCAAAAAGATATTCACAAAATTGAATATCAAAATACAAAAACAAAATATAACACAAAATATTTAGTTGTTATGAGATGGAAAACAGAAAGAAATTGTTAATATATTGTAAATCAGTTCTTAACTTCCTCCTAAGCAGCCCTTTTTATTACAAGTGAGAACGAACTAGTACAAGTTACCCAGTTGTACAAGGCAGATAAACCTCTGTTGTGCTATGCTGCTCCTGTATGTCATTATAAAGTGGGGTTTATAAAGTTTTTGGGGTTTAGTGGGGTTTATAAAGTTTTCATTGGAATAAGTTACCATGGTTCCTAAAGAAAGAGACATCACTGCTGGCCTGCGTCTGTTCTCATATGGCCAATATTGTGCATTATGCACGTTCGATCCTGTGTGCTTTTGTGTAGAAACCTTCCAGGTGTACCACTGAAGAGGGGTTGAACAGGGAAGAGATGAACAACATTGAACTCCTTTGAGTGTTACCACAGGAATAATATCAGGGAAGACAAACACTAACTCAGCCATCTTCTATTAGATTAAAAAACATATTTTGATCCCTTTACATGGAACACTGCCCAGTTTGGAGGAGACGAGAACTTCATATTTCTTCCTCTCACCCATTAGCTGGCTACTTCCTACAGCACCTTCCTCTCTATTAATCTAGTATACTAGTGCAGAGAGGAAAAAAAAAAATCGCATTTTTCTCTGAGCAAAGAAGGAATTTATTGCCTCTGTGTATTTCAGCAATCTTACTTCAGTAAGCTTCCACGTTCTCAGTTCTTGCTGAAAAACTGCAAGACCTTCAAAATCTCAATGTAAATTTTTATTCTGCAGAAACCAAAGAGCTGTGCAAGCAATAGTGATAAGAGGCAGAAATGTGGTTGCGATGTTTTTGAGATACAGGGTGGAGACAAAGCCCTGCAAATTGAAAGATCTCTTAGATCCATTGACTTGAGTACCACTAAGCTTGGGGATTTTCCCAATCCCAGTTGAGGGATCTTTTTTAGAACCTGAAAAACATAACAAAATACTATTTTTGTTCTCTCCTAATTCACACTCACTTCTCATCTGAATTTTTAAAATGCAAAAAATACATTATTATGTCCTGAAAGTTATTTTTCTTCCCATTGAATTTTCTGTGCTAAGTTTATCTTGTAACCAGTATTTTATGTACATTATCTAGGTAGTGTATGAATCCCATAAAGTTGCTCTGTTGTTTTTTCATTAAATTGCAGACCTGGCCATGAATTAACCAATAAGTAGTATGAAGTATTCTGCTTCTCAGACTGGATTAAATACCAGCTGCTTTGATCAAACATGTAAAAAAATCTATTACTTTCTAATGAACATAATGTTCTACAATCAACTTGATTTGTATTATGTAGGGAACTACAATTCTACTCATTGTTACTGGGAATGATATATTCCACTGCAGCATCAGCCAGGCCTCAGAGATAAGAGGCTTTAAGAGTTTAATTAGAAAGGTTTTTAGTCTTAAAGATATGCAAAGAAGATTAATACTAGTGGGCTTGAAAGCTACATATGATCTCTGATGACAACTCTTGGTTTGAGGCAAATACTTGCTTTCTAATTAAAACCCACAGTACTAAAAATGCTTTGAAGAGACCTATGCAGCCATTCTTATTCTCCAGTTGCAGTGACAATCAAAATATTGACACTAATCTGGATTTCTGCACTCAGAGGTACTGAGGGAAACAACTGAGATATGTAGCATTTGTCCCTGAAAAATTCCCACAGACTTAGAGCTGTCTATCAGTTACAGTAATCACCTTTTTCCATACATGATCATCACGTATGTGAGCTGTTACTAAAAGAAAACCATATACATCAGATGTTTTTGCTGTAATTGATACAAATTCTGGTGTTTCCTTTACATTTATGGGAGGTGAATAATTGGGATGATCCGGCTCTATCATGGGAACCATTGTGAAACAGTGGAAACATGCCGTTAGTAATTAATAAAATACCATTTCGTCACTTCTGAACTTTATAAAAACCCCACTGGAAGGACACATAGGTTTTGTGCCATCAGAGTATAAGTCTTAGGACAAACACACCACAGTTTATATGAGAACACCTAGAATCCTAATCATGGTTCACAAGTTGAACAGTAATTATACATGCAAGATAAAAGTACTGACGAGTGAATACAAGCTTTCTGAGACAGGAATGGTGAGATTAAATCTGAGAAGCAGAATGGGGAGGGAATAACAGCGGCCCAGCCTAACACATCTGTAGATCAATTTTCTAAATACATTTTCTATTTACATATGAGAGAACACAGTACCACAACAACTTCATATTCTAGTCTTGAAGCCTTCTCATATGGAGAGTGACTGTGACAGATATACCTTGTTCATACTAGACATTAAATAGGAGTCCTTCTGGCACTGTGAATGCTGCAAGTGTTACAATAATCTTGGCAAATAAGTAGTCATAATCAGATGTCAAACAAGAAGTCCCATTTGAATAAACAAAACTTTTTTATGCCACTGTGTGCTGCAAATATTGTATCATAGCATGCTAAATGTCTGTTCTGGAAGGAACAAGATGATAAAAGTTTTGATGATGTGAAATGGTATGTTTTAACTATGAAGACTCTTAATTTTGTTTCTACAGAGTTTAGACAGCCGTTGAAAAAGCAACAGCTCACAGGGAACGTATGTCTTCTCCACCTAGGGCAGCTGATACCAGCATTGTCAAAAGAAAAAAAAAAAAACAACAAACCAAACAAAAACCACCCAAACCAGTCCTGTTTCTGTGTAAAATATAAAAATAACTTAATACTAGCCAAAACCATGAAAAGTAATTTACTTTTGCAAAGAAAAAAAAAAAATAAAGAAGCCGAAAAGAAGCAATGTTTGTCAGATGAAACTTTTGGACCTTGCTGTACTTCCTCTCCCTCCTACCCATTCACCATACAAATACAGATAGCAAAGATGTGAAGAATATTTTCATTGGTTTTTCAGATGACCAGTTGTTCTTAAAACAATAGGAGAGCAGGAGAAAGACAAAGAGGCTAGATCTCAAGATCACCACACGTATTGCTTTTAATGGCCAAGAATGGCAAAACAGATGCTGAAAGCATGAATTTTAGCACTGGAGAAATGCTCATTCATAATATGCAGTTTTACATCTGCATTGCATATTTGATCTCAGCCTGAATTCAAGTCTTGTCTCAAAAGGCATCCCATTCTCTACTGTTTATCCAAGTTGGGATGGTGAGGTATTTTTCCAAGACAGTAGGCAGTATACTTACTAAAACTCACAACTGCCAACAACCAGTGCTTCATACCCAAGACTCGTATCTATTCATTTTCTATTAAGACGTGTATGTCAATTGTATTCATTCATAGTTAAGACTAATGTGTTTGAAGGCATGGATTTCAGGTGAAAGCTTAAGGAGAAACCAGCACATCCTGTCAAAACAGCTAGCTTAAAGCAATAGCAAAGCAGGGTGAGGAAATCCTTTTAGCTAAAAGTGGTGCCCTAATCTGCCACAGCGATAACCACCCACGGGATTACACTGAGTCCATATGGAAAGATAATCTCCTTGATAGAAGTTGACTACTTATGGCTACTATCTTTTATGAGAGAGCCAGATACTTGTAAACATTCATCTTTTTATTCTGTTGTCTTTTAATCTGAATGTCTGATTTTACCCTGCAGCAAGGGAGGAGCTTCACACACCAAGGGCATAAATCTTAGTTAAAACATGCTAAATACTGATTGCATCTGAAGTACTGTTTTCCTGAAGTATATCAATTTAGCATCAAATGAAGGGGAAATTTCAGTTTGCACAAAAGGGGACCTGGGTCTTTCAATAGTGTCAGTCCAGGGGTTGTATTTTAGAGGAGCTAGAGCTCAGGGTTAGCCCATAAACAGTGTTTGAACACAGTTTGATTCACTCTAATCAATACTCAACTCCTGCTGATGGTAGCCTCACATGGTGTATGCTAGCCTGATGTACCTCCTCAGTACAGCCAAAGGTATTTGAAATACATTTCTCATTTCTGTATGAATATCTCAAGATAGGTTTTATTCCTCACATACCAGTATATAAAGTCTCCCAGCACTAATGTGCACTTGCTGGTCCTATAGATCTCAGTCAGTATGGGGTCACATATACCATTTATTTTTTCTCTTCTCTAAGTAGAGATTGTTTATGTATGCTAATACCCCAACATTAAATTGGCACAGATGGTGGTAGCAATTTATTTACCTACTCTTATCTGCTCATCTTTCCCCTTCAAGTATGTGTCACTCCCTAGCTCCCTTAAAAATCAGATAAGCATAATTCTGCTTACTAATTAAATCACTAAACTGGTAGCATAAATTAATAAAGTTATGGAGGACTTCTCTAGTACATCTCAAATAATGTTAGCTTTTTGTATGAAATGATGAGAAGGTCACGGTGAAGATGAAAGCAATTGTATCACTAAACTTCAGAATAACACTCTATACATAACGTACTGGTTTGCACGTAGTAGGCAAATACAACTCAAGCACTTCCTAACTTTGGTATCATTTTGAAACATAATTATCTTTAATGTAACTGTACATGTAATTATACCATGTGTAAAACAGATTTTAAATCCCTTCTTAATTAGCAATAACTATGGAACTTAGCGTTTTCGGTTGCCTAGGAAAAAGGTTATGAAATCAGCAAGGAGAATCAAAATGCTGGAAAACGACAACAGGTCTGCATGCTTCTTCAGCACTGGCAGAACTCTTTGTACTGTTGGTCAAGTGATTAAACTAGGAATAGTTATTGCTCACAGCATCACGGTATTTATTCAAAATGCACAGAAGTTGTCACATAACCAGATTCTCTTTTACTGTAATGACAGCTCCAGTACATCAGTTTACTCTTTCTCATTAATGATAATATTTGTCTTGTCATGAGCAAGCTACCATGGAACTGAAGATTCTATATATGCAAAAACCTGACATCCACATAAATCTTCAGATCGTACACACCACTGTTTGTTTCTGTTCCTCTTTCTCATCATTCACAGACTCACAAAATAGTTGAGGCTGGAAGGAACCTCTGGAGGTCATTTGATCCAACCCCCTGCTCAAGCAGGGTGAACCAGAGACAGTTGCCCAGTACCACGTCCGGGTGGGTTTTGAACGTTTCCAGGGTTGGAAACTTCACAACCTCTCTGTTCCAGTGCTTGGTCATCCTCACAGTAAAGAAGTGTTTCCTTTAATTGTTTTGTGGATTACTTTTGATTTTTAAAGTACCAGTTCTTATTTCTGCATAAGTTTATGCACAATGATATGACTATTGAGTAGAATGAATATTTGGTGTGCATACTAGCATTCAGGAAGAAAAAAAGAAAAAAAAGAGAAAGGGAGAGGAGAAAAAGGGAGAGGAGAAAAAGGGAGAGGAGAAAAAGGGAGAGGAGAAAGGTAAAAGCCTGCTGGAAATATCCACTGAAGTTCTTACACACCCAGAAGAAAAAGAGAATTTCCTACTAGCTGAGTTTGTTTCAAATATCTGAAAGGTGGGGAAGAGGGGAAAGACCATGAAAGGCAAGTCTGAGTAACTCAAACAATGAACATATCCCCATAGATTTGTTTCTCTCTGTAAGAGCATGTAACTGCAAGAGAGTTATTCCCAGTCTAGGAGCAATATAGGATGCTAGGTTGCAATATTCTGTTTCCCCTTATTTGCCAGATGTGTTACATTTGGCTGATTCCCCACTGAGTTACGATTTAACCTAGCATCCTAAGGCAACCCTTCACGGAGTAAGAAGATATTCTTGGTAGTGTTGTTTCTAGTTAATTTAGTACTGAAAGATAGGAAAAGTAGAAACATGGTACTGTATAAAAGGAGAAAGGTAGAGAGCTGAAAAAAACTTCAAGGCGGTTTGCTTCAAGTATGTGAGAAAAACAGATGAAAGAAATTCATTACAGGTGAAATTAATCTTTGGAATAAGCATTATTTTTATATAAAAGCTAAGCATTAACTACCAGTGGAATAAGATGTACCTAAAGTTATAGAAGGTTTATGAAGTATGTTAAAAATCTACAGAAGTATGTTGGAAACAAGGAAATGGGGTGAATTTCAGAAGGTGAGTTTTGTGTGCCTGGTGCATATCTGTACTAATTTTACTACATACTGAAAGACTGCACATTTTTTCAGTTTCGTTACACTCTATGACTCATAAGATGGGGTTTTTGGTAAGTATCTTCCTCCATACATTTCTCTCATTAACTGCATTTAAATCATCATAAATAAGAGGTTTTAAGGATACGTCTTCTGGCTTTTTAAAAAGTGACTAATTTTCAGGTTTGCATTCTCTTATTTTTGAACTTAAAATCAAACAGTTCAAAAGGAAACATATTTTAGAAGAATTCTGAAAAACGACAAATTTTACTATCAAACTTCCAGTTCATGACAAAAACCTAAATTAACAGAGTAACACTCAAAATTACTCAGGTCTCATTAAATGATCACATAATTAACTGAAAAAAAGTTTGTACAAAATAAAGTAAGTTTCTATGTTTGTATTTCTGTATTTTAGATACCTTTATACAGGGCTCTGGTGACAGGAACAGTTATTAGCATTATATAAGCAACTTTCAGCTTGACAGAAAATCTGCTGGCTAAAGTTTCATTTCTGTGTTAGATGCTTTCATGAACCTGTGAAACCCTTTCAGAGTGACACAAACATCTGATATTCCAGTTTGCATATATGTTACATTGGTATATGTTATGCCTAAGCACTAAATTTTAACAAATGGATTATTTGCTGGAATGAATCTTAGTATATGAATAGTTATTCGGGTTTGGGGTTGAAAATGACTATTTTTACATATTATTCTGAAATGCCATGTGAAACATTGAAATACCTTACATTTTTTTTTCTTTTTTCTCCACTTGGTTTTAAAATATGTAAGATTAAAGAAACCAAAACCACAGTGTGTAATTAAGTAACATCTAAACTAACTAGCTATTTAAACTAGAAAGTAATCATTTGTAGTTAAGGTTTAAGAGAAGGATGTGACAAGAGTTAATATGGAGTAAAAGAAAAGAAACCTAGATGATATTCTCATTTTGTCTGAAACAAATTGGTCAATTTGGCCAAATTAATTCCTTGGGTTACTGCAGAAAGATTTTTCTGAAGTTTGTTCTAAGCTCAAAGAAGACAGCAGTTCTGTTAAGGGAGACAGAAGAAATTAGTACTAGCACAAATGCTCTCAGACATGTCTGAAGGCAGAGAGAAAGATTAGGCAGGGCCATGACAAATGCAATTAAACTTTCAGGTACAATACATGCCTTATTGAAAAGGCTGTCACAAATTTCAATGAGGGCACAAAGATACTTCCCTTACCTCTGATCCAGTCAAATTAACACACGTCAGATGAAGGAGAAAAACATGAAAAAAAACCCCAAAAAAACAGGGAAGTAAAGAGGTAAGGAGGACGGAGGATCATTTCCTAAAATTTCTTGAGCTCTTGTTTAGTGATTCTCTACTCTTGAAAAATTATCAGACCTGATCTCCATCTTCTTTGTCCGTCCAGTCCTTGGCTCTGATTTTTTTTTTCTCAATTTCTTGTTACTTGATGGGACACATCCATGTCCCATGTTAGCTGGTACCAGTTATGTGTTGCCTCACAAAAATTAATGACTTCCTGGAGCTCATCAGTGAGGCCAGCCTCTTGAGGTCACACTGTTCCTCCATGCCTGATAATTGAAACCTAATGTTGATAAACTCAGCTCAATTTTCAAACAATGAGACCTAAACCTTTACACAAACACAACTACAATGATTCTTACATGGCTGATTTAAGTTCATATATGAGACCAATCTGCATATTTCCATATGCAGATATGTCTTTCTAGGGAAAAAAATTTTCCTTAAATCAAAATTGTCCAAATTTCCAGCATGCCTACAATATCCCTGAAGTTTATAATTTTCCAGTTCATGGTTATACAAACCACCCTGAATATTTTTCAGCAGAAGGTCTATGGATTTTAAGTGACCTGCTTCAGAAAACATTCAGCAACTTCCGGTGTTGGTCATGTAGTGTTAATTATGAAGAAATATATTGAAGCATAATAGTTCTTTTCAAAGACTTTGGGATATTTTCACTGTAAAAGAAATACTATCCTAGGTGCAAGATGAAGCGTTCTTTAGATATGGAGAATCACAGTGAATAGCTTAATTTTCTAGAGTTCCCATATCAAGTACTTTTTGTATAATCAGAAAGCCTTTTGTCCCCCAGGATCGTATGCAAATTAATATACTTAAAATGTTTGCATTTACTAAGAACCACCCAATGTTTAGTGCAAATATTCAATTACATATTTTAAAAAACCCAAAAAACATAAATAAAAGATACACCACCCTCCGCATTGCAAAAGATAAACAAATATAATATATATTAATGCCAAAAAAATTTTGAGAATATTCTAGATTTTGGAAGGAAAGTTGCTAATGAAACATGACTGCTACAGAAAATGTGAAATGCAAGGATCATCTTGTGTATACAATAGATCAACTCACAAACATAAAATATAAATTTGCTTATATATAATTTAAATTTCAGTTAAACTGTTAATTCATCTGTGTAAATGATATATTTCAAATAGCATAACAACAGAGTATAAACTTCCAGAAATGTATTCTCACAAATAGCAGCAAGTGCACAGTCAAAAGACCAAGAACAATCTATTGCTATTAGAGTCAATGTAATTAAACTTGGCACAGCTGCTCAACAATATGCATGGTATAGAATGAAGAATTAGAAAAAACAGCAGTGTCATTCTTTGGTGCAAAACCACCAAACATATGCTGTTAAAACATGTTTCAGGAGCACTTTAGTGGTATTTTCAACACTTCAGACTTCATTGCAAAATGGTTTGGGTCCCCATTGTAAGAACAAAGTAAATAAATTGGTGTACAATCAGCAAAGGGCCACCAAAATGCCTGGGGAGTGGAGCACTTGCCCTTTGAGGAGAGGCTGAAGGAGGTAGACTATTTTAGAACTAGAGGGAAAAAAAAAGATAGGGGAGGGGACCTAACATCAGCCTCCTAATGCCTGTGAGGATATCTGTCCCGATCCAATGTCGGGGGAGGTTTCGATACCATCCCAAGAGCGAGATTAAGACACAAACGAGGTCAAATGCCGTATACCCAAAACAGGTTTTTATTATATAAAAAAAAAAAAAAAAAAAAGTGAAGAGGGGTAGCAATAGGACAGAATGGAGAAAGGACAGAAATAAAGCAAGGATGGGGGATAGGGCTGCAAGAACAGTCACCACCATGGATCGAGCAGTGTCCCCTTGGTCCTCAGTCTTCAGTTCTTCGGTGGTGGATGCACACTGAGCACCTATTTAAGTTCATCGTATCCGCTGATCAGCATATCTGCCCACCTTTAGTTTTTTTTCTCTGGTCCCACAGGTTTTGTTGCATTTGGCTTCAGGGCAGGAACGTTTGCCTCTTGTCAGTTCATTAGCCATGCAGGCATGGGGTCTGGCCTACACAATAGAGCCACAAACGGCTACAGGATGGGGCAACTCAGCACACCTCTGCCCCTTTGAGGCTTGTCTAAAGAGTCCGGACAATGCAACTGCAAAGAAGTGTGTGTGTGTGTGTGTGGTGTGTGTGTGTATCCTTCAGGACACTCCCGCTTCTCTGGGCAACGTCCCCCAGACCAATTCACAGGCTGCAGCAGCTTCTCTTGGAGGTTTGCACAGACACAAGCAAGCTTTGAGACAGTCATAGGATATTTCAGTCTCTCACAATATTCCTGAAAAGGCTTTTTACTGATATGATTTCTGACTGAAAATACAGGGAGAAAAAAAAAAAATCTGAGTAAAATTGAGCTTGCCAAAACGGGCTATTTCAAGATTCAATTAGTCAAAACCCACAGCAACTAGGTGTGAATCTAGTGTTGACCCTGCTTTGTGCAGGATTTTGGACTAAACCATTTTCTGAGGTCCCTTCCATCCTGAATAATTCCATGATTCATAATATTGAGAAAAGCTGGGAGGAGGACTGGGAACAGTTAAAGTTATTAAGAACTGATTTTTTTTTAAGATCTGAAGCACAAACCACTTCAATATAAGAGGTTGGTATCTGTTTACATTTTGCTAGGATGAATTGTTCCTGTGCTCAGGGATCAGACAACATCCATATAAAATAAAAAGAAAATGTGAATCAGCTGAGAAATACAAGCAAGAGCACCTGTTGGAAATAAAAAAAAATGACTAAATTATAGTAGGTCAAGAGATGAGACGCACAGCTCAGGCTAGGTGGTACAGTAGAGGATGGGACTCTATATGGTAGGAGCTGGTGATGGGAAGTGAGCATCAGTACGAGAACAAGAGGCTATAGGAACACAAAGGGCAAATAAGATTTGGAGAAGGAATTGTCAAAGAGAATGTCCCAGTTTACTAGATCTTGTGGGGTGAAAGACAGTAAGCAGGGTGATTCTGGTAGATATGGTACTTGAGATTATCACAGTGAGTCAAACAAAGGTGAAAAACAATGTGACGCTTTAAAAAAAAATCCAGATCCAGTATTTGCAATAAATAATAAATCTTGGAGGCACTGATTCATATTTTAAAATTCTGTAGTGTCCCCCAGCAGTACTCATGACAGTTTTCTTACTCATGATGCATGGAGCAATTACAGAAATTATGTCAAAACATCAGAACCAGAGATTAAGCATTGAGACAGTTTTGTCAAAAACGCTGAGTATGAAACATTGAGAAACATATGTAGTTGAGCTGAATAAGGAAAGACACTCTATTTTTATCTAGTGACTGATGTTGACATTAATTAGAACTCATTTTGCACTTTTAAAGCCATGGTCACAAATGAAAAGTTAAGACAAAGTTTAGAGGAGCTTTACAGAAATATCAAGAAAATTCAGTCCTAAATCTGTTCTTTCTAAATGGCTAGTATAAAAATAGCTTAACTGGGAAGAATTAAACTCATATCCTCCCTATCAATTAGTCTTGAAATCCGTGCACCTGTAAAGTTTATTTTTAGATAAATTCACTAGATTTGACAATGGACTTTAGTTGGCATACAAAATCCAATAAAGATTTTCTTTTTAATTTTTATTTTTCACTGGTTCTAAGCTAAGATATACAAACTGTTCTCTGTGATCCCAAAATTCTGTTTCCTTGGAGACATAAATATTAGAAATGCTGTATAATCTAGAAGAAGCAAGAGATTTTATAGTACAAGCATGTCTCTGTCCAAGTTAAATCACAAAATATTTGCTGAATGAAACTATAAACATAAATTTTTATGTTGTGGCTTTTGGTTTGTTTTGTTGTTTTGTTTTTAATTGAGGCATGGATTATGGTCTGAACTTGCTCTTAGACTGCCTTTGCAATGCTGAGGTCACTCTTTCACTCATTAGCAAATCCTAAATAAATTACTCTTTTTCTGAACCAAGTGTTTAAACATCTGTTGTAGGTGAACTCTAGTGCAATTATCTCAACGTGGAATCCTGCACTTCTGTTTGTGTGTTGTACAAATTTTTTCTGATAGTTTTGAGTCCTGTTTTAGAAATTGAAGACCTTCGTACATAGCATTATGCACAGTATGCTGTGCAATTAAGCAGCACATGACATCAAATAAATATTATTTCTTTTCCTTCCACTAAGAGCAAGTAAAAAAATTTTAAAAAACAAACCTGTGGAGTGTGTTTTTTCTTTGTAGTTTAAGAATTTAAAATAAATTACAAAGACATATCAGTAAACACTGGGTACTATAACATCTTGTCACTTCCAAATTCGAGGTTGTGTATTTTTGCTTAGAACTGATTGTTTCAATTAAGCAGTGTTCCCATTCTCACATAATTATCTCTATATAAGTTGTCATTTTACTTTCAAATAGCAGACTGGAGACTACTCAGCTCCTAACTAGAAAGAACAGTTGTGTTTTTAAGTAAACAAAGATATCAAGAACTGAAAACATTGTTATGCTGCCTGCCAAAAAATACTGTAAGTGTACTGGGATTTTTAGCAGCCATTTTATTGCAATCACTGATGAAGTATGTTATCAAATATCATATACTTACATATTTTGGGCAAATTCTGCAGATCTCTGACACAGACATATGTAAAAGAGATAATTGAAGAATTTTAATTACACCAATTCCCCATGTTAATAACATACTAAAGGACACACTTGCATTTTCTGAATATGTAATTCTCACTAATAGTAAATTGACTACTCTTATACTGGTATTCACCGATGTTTAGAATTTATTTGTCAGTCAACCAGATGAACACAATACATCATCCTTTTTCTTTTATATCAGAACTTGCAGGCCACACAAGAAGTTTTCTGCATTTCTTTTGATTTTTCTAGTGCTATATGGCATGGCCGGGAATCACCTCCATGTTATCTTGCAAACTATTATCCTCTCTTTGCAGACAAAAAAAAAAAAAAAAAAAAAAAAAGAAGATAGCATAAGAGAGGGGTTATACAGTGAAGCACAAAATCAGAAATTGAATAATGTGGTTTTTGTGCTCAGCACTTACAGTGCATGGACCAATTCAAACAAAGCTCCAAGAAAGGCAAAATTCTAAGGGAAAATGTCAATATTATACCCCAATATTGCTACACACATACTAATTCATAGATACTCTGTTTTCCAGAACCTGCAAGACTTTGTGTGGAGTCAGGCTTCAGAGGCATCTGCTGGGTGAGAGCAGCAGGGATCCTTACACCACGTTGCATCAGTCTTGACGGTATTGTATTAGTCTAAAAATATTTAAAAAAAAATCTAGTTTTGTAATGAAAACAGGACAATCTCTATTTAGGGTTATCTGTTTGCTTGCTAAATAACCAAATTTCAGAAGGACAGTAAGTAAAGCAAGCTCGCTAATTGAAATGTGACTCATCTACCACAGTTATGAGAAATTATCAGGTTTTTAACCACTTACACAAGTAGTTAAAAATTAATAAGAAAATGCAATGTTAACACTTAGAATTATAATACCACATGCTTTCTAGGTATTTAAAAATGTATTACTAAATCAATTTGGCCTAAAAATATTCAGGTATGTTAAGTATATTTATTATACAGTTTCTAAATAGGGAAATGTAAGCAGACTATGAAGTTAGGCCTGAGATATCAGAGAGAAGTTTTGGTAAACCTAGGAGCAAAGACCCTCCTGTGATTTAACCTGCAGCCCATCTTGTCAGCTTCAGCTAATCCAGCCAATTGGCTAGATGTTTATCATCACTAGAGAGTGATGACTTACAGTGTTCTTGAAACAAAGAATTAACAGATCTGTGGCAATCTGTCCTTCTCCACAGCAATTAGCACACTCCACTCTTTACCAAGAGGCCGTGTCAGGACTGGAATATGAAATAACACAGGATCTGTGCAGTGTTCCCTTATAAAATTAGTGAAATGACATCCAGCAGGAAATGAGCAGTCATTTGGTCATTACCATGTCAAATTGCTTATAGAATAGGAGCAAATTACTTCAAACAAATGACTACACCAGGGAGGAGGCTCAAGCCTTTTTAGCTCTCCTGGTAAATCGGCACCTGACATTGAAGACAGCTGGCAGGGTTTCACTGCACACCTTCTAAGCCTCTCAGGAGGAAAGCATAACATTGTTGGCAGGAGCTCCTGACAAAACCATGTTGAGTGGGATGATCAAGCAGCTTTAAAGCCAAAATGCAATTTCCTCACTGATCCTCCACATTAGAATAGCATCTTGGCTGCACCCTGAGTCCTTTTTTGAGCCAGCAAATATCTCCTTAGGGAGAAAGTATGCATCAAACAGTACTAATAATGGTATTTTTACTGTCTCAGGGACCATTTAATGGCTGAGGAGAGCTTAGTTTAATAAGACCTTGCTTCCAGCAAAGCTCATAAGCTTGTGCTTAACTTCAATCACATGAACATTTACGTTAAAAATCTCAGAATAACTTGTACTTGGAAGTTAACACATTCTTAAAAGATTCAGTCAGTTGGATCTCAAGAAAAGAAAAATTGGTGTTAACATCTTATTAGTCTAAATGAAACAAATTACCAAGGTTGAAGTCTTCAATAGGGAATGCCATGAGAAACTGATAAACCGATGCAATCAGGAAACAGTTAAGAAACTTTCCACTGTTTTTGCTGACATTTCTTGTTTAGTGAATGAAAGCTTCAATTCTAGAAGCATTTGAACATACTGAATGTGGGATTGCACGCACGTTACATATACGTAAAACCAGATATGCATGCAAGTCAGAAATGTAGGCTTCTCTAATTTTGATTTGCATGAAGGTATATTCTTGTTTGTATTCTGTATAAGGAACTCAGGTTCATACAAAGCAGTACAGACTAACTTGTCGTGAGAGACTGAAACGTCCTATGACTGTCTCAAAGCTTGCTTGTGTCTGTGCAAACCTCCAAGAGAAGCTGCTGCAGCCTGTGAATTGGTCTGGGGGATGTTGCCCAGAGAAGCGGGAGTGTCCTGAAGGATACACACACACACCACACACCCCACCCCCCCCCCCCCACACACTTCTTTGCAGTTGCATTGTCCGGACTCTTTAGACAAGCCTCAAAGGGGCAGAGGTGTGCTGAGTTGCCCCATCCTGTAGCCGTTTGTGGCTCTATTGTGTAGGCCAGACCCCATGCCTGCATGGCTAATGAACTGACAAGAGGCAAACGTTCCTGCCCTGAAGCCAAATGCAACAAAACCTGTGGGACCAGAGAAAAAAAACTAAAGGTGGGCAGATATGCTGATCAGCGGATACGATGAACTTAAATAGGTGCTCAGTGTGCATCCACCACCGAAGAACTGAAGACTGAGGACCAAGGGGACACTGCTCGATCCATGGTGGTGACTATGCTTGCAGCCCTATCCCGCATCCTCGCTTTATTTCTGTCTTTTGCTTCCATTCTGTCCTATCGCTACCCCTCTTCACTTCTTTAACCTGGTTTGGGTATGCCGCATTTGACCTCGTTTGTGTCTTAATCTCGCTCTTGGGATCATATCGAGACCTCCCCCGACATTGGATCGGGACATTAAATTGGCGTCACGGACAGGATCCCTAGGGACTAGAGTGCCGTATTGCCTGGCTGTGTTAAGTGGGATCTCTCGGGAACATAAGGGAGGGATCGGGTTCGTGTTGTGTTTGGAATTTACGTCCTGCGTTCCTGAGAGGACCGCTTCCCTGCTTTAGACATGAACAGGGTTCTCGGGGAACAGAAAGCATCTCATGAAGGTGCGACCTCCTAAGAGTGAATAGGAGGAAGAGTGGATAGTAATTTTTTTTTGTGTGTGTGTGTTAATTAAGGTGTGGCCTCCTGAGAGAGAAGAGGGGAAATTTGGATATTAATGTGTGGCCCTCTCAGCACATGACCCGTTTGTGGGTTTTTTTTTTGGTTTTTTTTTGGTTGTGGTTTTTTTTTTTTTTTTTTTTATGTTATTTTTGAGTGTTAGATTAATTTGTGACCTCCTGAGAGAGAAAAGGGCAACTTGGATATTAATGTGTGGCCCTCTCAGGACGACGACCTCTTTGTGTTAGGAAAAAGAAAAGGAAAAAAGAATGGCCGCCCGGAAGGCAGCTGGTGCTTGTGATTATGTCCCCTCGCCGATGGAAGGGATAGATAACTTATATGACTTTCTGGAGGTGCACCAATCTCACCCCTCACTCCAGGGACAAGATTGGGCGAAAACGCACTGGTTTCAACCGCAGAGTGTAGTGGATAGGATAAGGGTGTTGCAGAAGTTTGGATAGGGGAAAAGAAAAACTAATTTGTGTAGTGTTGGGAGCGAGTCTGGCAGCAGCGTGGAAGATAGAAAGTGGAGGCGTTGTCAGGCTGATACTGGAATTGACTCCCTGCAAATGGTAATAAAGACCCTGCAGGAACAGTTGAAAGAAAATAAACAGTTGCTGGAGAAGGAAAGGAACCAAAATGTGGTATTAAAGGTGGAATTGAGGAATCAGCTTTTGAGGGAGGCAGATACACAGGCGGAGGTAGAGATGAAGCTTTCAGATGTAAATGTCTTACTACTAACAGACTGTCCTTTAGCATCATAAATTGAGGAAGGACTTTCACAGTCACATTTTCAGAATTGATTAAAAGTATTATAGCAGTTGTGAGTCACCTTTCATGCCAAGCTTTAGAGTATTGTTAGGGATATTCAGTATGACTTGTGCATGTGTGTACGCCCAGTGCGTGTCTCTTATATTCAACAGAAGCCTTGTGCCCATATCTGAGCAGTTAGAACTGTAATTCTACAGTCCTACACTGATGCTGAAACAATGCGTTCTAATCTACAAAGCATATCCATTTTCATAAGAGATAATATGTATCTCCAAGGGTTTTTCTAATTACATTAAGCCCATTTAAACCTCTGATTACTGCAGTGAAAATGTGTATTCTTTAACAGATCAGACAGAGCAGCTTCGAGAAGCAGATGAAGGTACTTAATTCAGTTTGCAGTTTCATTAATGCACACTTCAAAATAATTTAGAGACACGCTCAACAGCAGCAATTCCCCTATGGTTTTATGAGATATGTCTTTACCTTTTCCCCCATCATTATTTAGCACTTGTTCAAAGGTTAAAAAAAAGTATTATTTTGCAACTTAACACTGTATTTTTCTGATGCACAGTACTGATAATGTTGTATATATTTGGAACCTGGCTTATTTGCAAAACTAGTGACAAATTCCAGATAAAAAGATGAATGCTGTAATGCATCTTTGAATTACATTGCTTTAAGAAAAGGATTGCTTGCAAGTTCGCTTCTTCTCATGTAGATATTCTGCCTGACTACTTGAGGAGATCTGTTAATCTTTATCCTGGGCTCCACTTACATCTTTTACAACCCTGAAAACATCCAGCAGTTATAAAGACCCCGGGACACTGCCTGTCAGCGCTGAATCCTACAGTGAAGAGAACTCTATACTTATACTTTAAGGTACCTTGGATTTATTCCTCTAGAAAAGGCAATAACCCTGTAGTTAGTGAAGATTTCACGTTCATAAATTCTTCACAACATCATTCCTGGCCATAAAACCTCATAAAAGGAGAGGGAAAACATTCAGATTTATGTTCTGATTCAGCACAAAAGTTTGGGAACTAAATTCATTGTCAGGACTGCAGAAGTTGTGAGAAGAGGGGAACAATGAGAAGTCTTGAAAAAACAGTTGGATAAACTTTCACCCCCTAACTCGGTGTCACAGATCATGTACATACATGTTTGGCTTCAGATGTATGCAGGTAAATGCAATATAGACAACAGTGAAGGCAGTACAGAAAAGCAATCAATTTTCCAAAGCAGAAGAAGATTGGATGCTCAGCTCCTTTATGGTTTTAATAAGCAATGGGATCCCAAGTCCAAGCACTTGTTTAAATGTTGAAATATTTTGCTTTTACTCTTGGTTTATCAATTTCGTTCTTAGTTCATTGATTTGGCTTCGGTTGTGAGTAAAATAGATTGTGTGACTTCTAATAGTGTATTATAATGACTTATTAGTTCCAAATGAGCCTTATGTCACTCTGATGTGTCTGGGATGACTTGTCTCTGCTGTGCAGCTGCCCTTGGACTGAAACATGGCACATAAAAAACCAAAGTCAATTTTTTTCTGTTCAAAGGATTGAAAGCAATCTAAGATCCATTCTTACACAGACGAGTAAGACAGTGAAAATCAGTTTTGATGTAACATATTAAAAATGACATTATATCTGGGCTAAGCTGCCATATGTTGCTAGCAATGTATTAGAGAAGAAATTTGAAATGGTGTTCTACTTTGGATTATCATATTTATGCAGAGTTGAAAAGTATTAGCACAGACTTGCCATCACTCAAACAAACAACAAACTAGTTGACTTCAGCAGAGCAGCTGTTACCTCAGTAGTTGGTGATGAGGAAGACTCACGATTTTTGCCCTGCTGTGTTAACTTTGGTTTGAAAGCATAAGGGTTTGTAGGAGTTGGAAATCATTGTGGAAGGACACTAACACAGGAAATGTTTATGCTCTCAAAAGGCTGTGGGAGCTCAGTTTGTTTAGGGTCAAGAAGAAAAGGTTAAGGGGGATCTAACTGCAGTCTTTAATTGCCACGAAGGGAGGAGCACGACACAGAAGACAAAATAAGACTCAGAGCAGCACAGCTAAATGATGAGAGGCACACAGGTTGCATGAAGTGAGGTTTCAACTGGATCTGCATATTAAGGAGAAGCATTTTCACAGTTAGGATGATTAAGTACTGGAACTGGTCCCAAAGAGATGGCAGACTCTCTTCTGGAATACTTTTTTATTTCTTGACCAGACAGGGCTCAGAGAATACCAGTCTATGTCTGAAGTAAGCCCTGCTTTGAGTAACATGACCCCAGAAGTCTTTTCCAGTCTATGCTATTTTACAATCAAATCTTGCAGTCCTGGCAGATCCCCTGGACTCTACACATATGGAGTTCAAACCCTCCCAAGACCATGTCTTCTTATTTAGAGCCCCCCTTGTATAATTATGTTAAACTTAAAAATAAAGGTAAGCCTGTTAAAAAATTATCTTTGACGTAGAAAAGATCAGGATCCATTCCTTCCTATAGGTTAAGCAGTATATCAGTAACTTACCTAAATATATCCAATGTTTGGTTTCTTCCCTTCCCCACAATACCTGAGATGAAAGGAGGGTATTAAAATATTTAAATTCTGTCCAGCCAGGCCTTAGTGAAAACATGAATATATATATTAATGATTATATCTTAATATACTTTTGGCTATTTCTTTACAGACTTTGTTGAAATATATCTGCTATTAGGTGCAAAGACATCTATTGCTCCAAGGGGAAGAGTGAACATAGTGCTCTTAATTATGCACTGTTGAAACTTTATTCTCCTGACACACAACACCAGGAGCCAGTATGACACTTTGTAAAGTACATCACACTGCAACTGATGTTTCTTTTGGGCAAAGCTGGAGGGGAAATGAGAGTTACACCAAATACTGTATTCTCAGTTGGAACTGCTTTTTTTTTTTTAGATTTGAAATATACCTACAGGAAAAAATTATTTATTATTAGCTTGTGTCCCTTTAGTCCACATATGTTTATGTGTGTGTGCATACATACACATATGAGCAGAGGGAGAAAGTGGGAAACAACCATCACTAACTTTTGTCCAGATTCAGAAAAGATTAGTCTCATATACAGAGCATGCCAATCCTTGAAATTTCCCTTAAAAGACTGTGAAGCCAATGAATTATATAACTTGCACATCTAGGTAAATTATCTTTTATTTGATACACTCTGTTGTCCATCTTATATGAAATGCATGCAGTCATGTGGGTGTCATATATTGCCTTTAGCAAAGCATAAAACAGAGTGAGCCAATAGTTAGCTTTTGGTTGAGATTTTTATATGAGAGAAAGAAAGATAGTGTGGCTTCTCTCCCACAAAGTAGTGTTAATTTTAAAACATGCTTTTTTCAATTCTAGTAATGATAAAACAACTATTAAGTAAATACTATTTAATATTCTCTATACGAGCTCTATATGATTAGAATATCTTTGTATTGTCATGTTTGGGCTGGATCCTACAGAGTAGTGAGAAATATTGATGCTTTAAAGCCTCAGGTTCTTGGTATGGTTGGTTTTTTTGATACATTCACTAATATATGTTAAGCTAGCGTAAAAAATCGGAGTGTAAGATTAACTTAGTTAAACTATATGTAAAAAAATAAGCTTATAAGAAGTAAATGTTTTCTCAAAGCCAGATCCTTTTGGCAAGTGTGGCGGATGCCCTTGACCCCCCCTTAACCAAACGGGCAGTAGTTTGGTACAGGCTCCAAAGGAGGTAAAGGCCTGAGCCATAACTGGGCTAAGAACTCCTCTAGGAAACCCAAAAAGGAACAGAGTGACCCAGTGAACATTGCTGAATATGAGCTTGGATCACCTATCATGTGATTAATGGATGAACAGAGGGTTGTTTTTCCAAAACATCAAGAAACAAAGTTGTGATTACAAGGAGTCTCATGTATACTTTTCCCATTGTATGCCACTTTTGGCCAACGACTTTATCCCATAAATATGACAGCTTAGGTGAGCCTTCTTTGAGCTGTCCCTGCTAGGCAGCATGGCTGCATGGCAGTGATCTCTCCCTGAGCTGGAACACCTCTCAAGGTTGCTCCTCGAGGCAGAGACCTTTTACAAATGACAGATCTATGGATGAGCCCAATTTGAGTTCTCCCTAAATTGCAACTGGACTGCACACCAGGTGACTTTCCTCTTGAGCAGGGATGCCTCTTAAGGTTTGAGATTCCTTACCTGAGACTAAGAGATCCTTCCTTACCCAAGGTGGAGAGACCCCTTATTCACAACAGATTCTCGGTAAATGACTGATAGCACGATGAGTTAATACTAATGAAATCCATGTAGCTAATTCCATTAGACATAAACCGTTGTCCAAATCTGAGACTAACATTGGACCTAGCTGCACTTAAGCTCCATCAGGAGTTTAGAAAGCAAGGGGATCTACTCTGAACCTTGTGACTCAATGAGAGGTTTTCCTTCCTCTCTGGGTTTCTTCAATTAAACATAAACTGTTGCCCAAGTCTGAGACTAATCTTGGACCTAGCCGCACCTAAATCCATCAGCAGTTTAGAAAGCAAGGGGTCCACTCTGAACCTTGTGACTCGACAGGACAGTTTCTCTTACCCTTTTTCATCTCATCTCTGTGTAAATCATTCTAGATCGATTTCAGCTTGATTTTCCTTTGTATGTTTCTTCCATGTAGTAAGTAATAAAGTGAACCTTGCCATCAAACTTCGCTAAGTCGCACTTTAAAAAATTCATATTAAAACCACTTTTGCTAATACCTTTGACAGTGATTCTTTAAGTGCTCTAAATCACTCATCCATGGCAGCAAGTGAAAACAAAATAAAATAATTTCTGAAAATTTAGACCACAGCAGATTTTAACATCTCATAGAACAAGTAAATTATTGAGTGTGTAAAATAAGGTTTTTTAAAGGCAAATTTACCCTATGTAGTCTGTCTTGCCACAATTTCAAAGTTAAAAAATTATAGCTTGCTTTTCAACTCCTTGAATCCATCCAGTTTGCTTTAGGCTATTTGAATATTTTTAAGGCAGTGCTATGTGTTGAACAATATAAACCTATTACATGAAGTTCATATTTCCTATTATCATTTCTAATAAATTCTCCTTTTTAAAATAGATGAACAATAGGGTTTGTAGATTAATCTGAAGAAAAACTTCCTGTATTATAATAAATAGTTCTACTTATGTAGGAATCTCTCAGTAGCATCAGAATAACAGATTATTACTATAATCAAATTCTAATCAGGACTATGTTGCTGTGATTTTTGAAAGTTATTCTAAGATTTCTAACAGACAGTAGTCATTTTGGGGTACAATCTAAATATGCACTGAGGAAATATAGATAAATCTGAAAATTGTTTATATACATATATTTATATAAATCGTGATATATGTATATCACTTCACAGAATATATGTGAAAATTTTTCTTTGATAGTCTAGGTTTTTCTTTTTCTTTAGCTTTTCCCCTTAAAGAAAATATTTTTAACTAAAACTGAAAATGCCTTCTGTGATCAATAGAAGGTATTTTTTTATAACAAAAATATTTTTTTAACTTTTAGAAGTGACAAACATGATTTTTAGACGTATAAAATAATTCTGATAAATACTGGGTGGCTTTCTCCTCAATAATTCAAGGCAAAATTAGCTTTTTAGACAGAAAAACAAAAGGCCTACTTAAGAAATAGGTTACCATTTAATTTTCGTACAGTTTACAATCCTAAGGGCCATTCTAGAAGAATTAATGCTTAAAAGGTAGTTTAACCTACCATATCCAAGACCTCTTTTAACCTCTGAAGTTAAAATAAAAGATTATGATCATCTTAAAATCATAATTTCAATATAATATGAGGTTTCAGAATAAATTAAACTCAAAACATTTAAAATTAAAAAGCTGAGTTATTATTTTCTCTTTGTAAACATTTGAATTCTGTAACATATTCTCTTGACCGTATATGAACAATACGGTCAAAAGCTTACTTTTAAAGTTTGTCTTCTTTCTGTAGAGAGGAACTCTTGCTTGTTCAAGTAACATGATTTTGCAAATAGACTCATGATTCAACAGTCTGAGTGACATTTTGTCAAAATAGGCTACATACCAAAACTGCTTTGATTTTTTAACTTACAAACTCAGTCAGTTATACAGGCTGTAGCAATCAAGATTTCTGAGACACCTTTAAGTATTAAAATCCTCTGCTCGCTTACAGACAATGCTCCAAAGAAAACAAGTTCCAGTAGGTGTTAAAAAAAGTCTTGTTGTTATTTCACATTAGTTTTAGGTAAAGTTAGAAAGTTTAACATGCACGGTGATATCAAGCAGAATAGGACTCTGCAAATAATTTTGGGGGTCACTTTTTTTCTTAGCTTCATTTAAATTAAACAAACATCTTACTACCAGTGGCTATGCTCTTCGGTGTAATCATCACCAGCTCGTCCATTTTGAACAGGGCTTGCATTATTTGATTCAGGCTAACAGAATTAAAGTTTTAAATCAGTATATACGTAGTAAGAAGTTTATTTTGAAAAAAACACAAGTATTACAATTTAGGAGAGGATTTCTCTCCCTATGACTAGGCAGTCAGTGCTATTTTCAGGATAGCAGAAAGCAGAGATACTGCTTCCTAAGAGTATCCCTAAGCAGCTTAGATCAATTCTCTTTTCCAGAGCACGCTCTAGCTGCTGTTCTTACTCACATGACACATAGTACTGTAGCTGGCTCTACTGAGTTGGATTACTGGAAAAAGAGATATCTATTTAAAGGTACATAACTTGGAATTAGCCTTTCGATAAAAGGGTTGTCTGTGTTTCCCAAACTAATGAGCAATTTGTTTTAATAGCTGCTTAATTATCAGATGTTTCTTTTAAAATAGAAGTCTAATAACTCACTGAATTAGACTATAATTAAGTAAGAAATTCTTTTCCAATGGTAATGTGTTTTCTTTCTTTCTTTCTCATTTCCTTTAATTATTTCTGATTTTCCCCATCTCTTTCATGGCTTGATCTGGTATATATCCTCTTACTATTCATTGGACTTTAAACATGGTTAACTACTAGTCTTCTGTAAAAATAAATAAATAAAGTTGGAGGCTGGTAATTTAAACTTCCTTCTGCTTAATTGGGTAGCTAATGGGAAGAATTTGAATCAGAGCTACACAAGTACTGCAAGCACAGTTTTTGTATAGCTCTGCCAGTTCAGATATATTTTGCTGGGCACTGGAATGTTGGTATGGCCAAATTAATTAGAAAATCAACTACTTAATGGGAGAAGTAAATTAAAAATTGTTTATTTCTCTGTGGAAGGGTAGACAAATAAAAATGTGGCTGTCTAGTTCCCTATGGCCCAGTAAGCCTTGGGCTATTGGCAGTTGGCATAGATTGAAGTAGCCTTCATGCTCTTAGCTATCCAAATCCATTGGATAGTTTCCTGTAAAGAATTGCTAAAATCAGAAGCTGAATGAGGAAAATTCTCTGTTCTTTATGGCATTGAATTTTCCTAGTGCATATTTGTCACTGGTACATTGTTTCTAGGGATTATTTTAAAATTTTAAACAGTAATATTGGCACCATCTGTCCAAACAGAACAAGCAAACTTTGTGTCTTAACTACAGATAGGACAGGTCTTCTAAGTACTGAGGAAATTGACCAGCCTAGCTCTATTATAAAGTCACACGAAGTCCTGAGGAACATGGGTCCCTAACTAAAGAACAAATTTAAGTAGTCTGAGCTGAAGTACAGAGTAATAGGTAATTTAGTTGAGGCAGTTCAGCAAAATCAAAAGCCTTGTAAAGGTCTTAACTGAAAAGAAGATTGGTTTACTCTTTTTCCAAAGCAGAATTTAGATGGTGAGTTTGCTCACTCATTCCTTGTTTGCAGAAGATTGCACTGCATGGTTTCGTATCTTAGATCATCCTCCTTTTTGTTTGATTGTTTAGAACAAATGTAACTGGAAAAGTCTGACAGACATTGCCTTCTATGATGGTAGAACATGTTGGGAACTACTGGGAGCATTCAGTTTTGTGGATCAAGACAGCCTAATAGTGGAAAGTCTATAGCTATTTCTATGACATTCTAAATATAGTCATGTATCTTGATTCAGCCTTAAACAGATGCTTAGAACAAGACCTTCAATGAAGTCAAACCTAATCTGAATCTACCTGTCAGATAACAATAGCTGTTTCTTGCCTGAGGTCAATCATCTGGCTGTTAGGTGTTCAAGAAATAACATTGTACTGCTGCTCAGGAGAAGCTAGGTATCTCGGTAACTTTTTCTATTGTTTTACAGAAAAGGTTGTATGCATTGTAATCCTTTTTGATTATAACATGCAGAGATTAAATGTCAATCAGACACAGTTAAAAACATGGAGCTGATGGTACAGAAATAATTTTTCTTACCACTTGAGGAAAAGGAAAGCTACAGAGACTATTTAAGTGACTGGAATATTTCATTATCTATCTCATTAATCTCTGCAGGACATGAGAAAAGAGATCAGAAGACTAGTCAATTATTTCTAGCTAAATAGAAAAAATGCATATAAATTCCAACACAGTCTGTGAAAGCTATCTCTGTACCTGAAAACGGACATTTGGTGAGCATGCATACATTTTCAGTACTTATTGTAAAGGGATACAAAATCTATTGCTACTGTCACACTATTGAAAATGTTCACTAATAGTTCACTAATAGTTTTCCATGACTTTTTTCACCATATACAAAGCAACTTTAGAAGCTGTATAAATATGTTCAGACCGGAATGATGGTTGGTACAGGGCTCTCCTCAGATAAAATCACAACACAAAACCATAAGGCTTTGGAACTCAAACCCTGTTTGGTTTTGCATGTAATTAAAGTCTCCCCTTCCCTTCCCTCTTTGCCCATGCACCAAAAGTAGCTAAAACTAAATCAAGGGGACTTATAGAAATTCTAATGCCTAACAGTTCAGTAAATCACATTACCTACGCATGTGATGGTGCCTAAATATGAGTATAGGTTGCTAACTAAAGATATACAGTTGACATTTAAAAAAAAAAAAAAGCTATAAAATCCCTTAATGTTTTTTCTCTCTTTTTCTGGAATAATCTCAATGTCTGAATAGTTTCTTCAATTTCATTCTTTGATGGTATAAAAAAACTGTCATCATATATCACTACCTATTTGGTGCCACAATTAGCTATGGTTCTGTATGGGAAGTAAAGTTAGCTTTGGTGACTTGTAACTTGTTTGTCATCAATAAATACAGAGTTTGAATCGAGTCTTAAGGGTCTGTGTTACAGGAAATGCCTTCTGTCTTGGTTTGAGTGAGTGTCTACCAAAATACCCTGCTACAAAAAAGTCCCTGCCTTTCACTCAAACCAGAACAATCTCAAAAACATAAGATGCAGAAATATCCTTTAGGAGGCTCAGAGAAAGTAAGTGTGATTAAAAGGACAAGCAGTTAAAAAATATCTTAGTTAAAGAATATCTAAAGCAGTGGTTCTCAATCTTATTTAATTTGTGGATGTTCTTCTGGATAAAATGCACACTGTTTTACAAAGGTATTCAGGCAGTTGGACTAGATGATTGTTGTAGGTTGCTTCCAACTGAGATTATTCTGTTCTATTCTATTCTATTCTATTCTATTCTATTCTATTCTATTCTATTCCTATTCTATTCCTATTCTATTCATTTTTTCATCAACTTTCACAGACCTCTTAAAAAAGCAGAGAGATTGTAATTGACGCGTTAAAATCTGTTACAGTTGAAGTTTTGTACCCTGAAAGAGGATGGCGAATGCTCCCTGTGTGGATTCTCAGAGTCCAACAGTTTCTGAATGAAAAACTGTTTTGATTACTCCCATTCCTGTGAAAACATGAATTAATTTCCATCTGGTTGAGGGAATAAATCCTAACTATAAGAACATGAGAACATAGTTCAAAAAGACATAACGCCTCATTCGTGGCACATGATGAAAAGGGTTTATTTTACACCAAAAATGTCAGGGTAGGATTAAATTTTTTTCATAATCTGGCTATACGTACATCTTATTATCATCACCTAAAGAATATATGTTACCCATATAGCTTCATTTATTTTGAATCAATCTTTTTTTTTGGTCAACCTAGCCTGAAGGAATTTACTGTTTAATTCTTTCATTCCACCTTCTTTTGAAGGACAACGTTTCTTCAAATAGACTACATTTATACTCTTTTCCTGGGTCTCAATACACGTCTGGGATGCATCCCAATTCCTCTTTCTCACTTCTCACTCTTCTCCAAAAATAAACTTGTGAATGAAAACCTGAGTGTGAGAGCTGGAAGAAGTCATAATGTATTCCAACAAGTTCTGCAGTCCAGATGCTCAGGGCATCTGGACTGCAGGATGCTCTGATAAGTTGGGCTGTTGTTTAGCTCAAAAGTATCCTGGAGAAATGGAAAGGAGCTGGAAACTTAAATTTCTGCCCAATTTCAGTTTAAAATAAATTCAGAATTCTCCAGTATCAAGTTCACACTTGACGAAGGAAAATGACAACTTTCAGGTAGCAGAGATAGGCTGGAGTGGGTTGGGTTTGTTTTCAGAGTTAGCTTTATATGTCATTGAAACATACATTCTTTTAGACACTTAATCTTCCTTCAGGACAAACTCACTCATCTTCAGAAAAAAAAAAAAAAAAAATCTGTAACTTAGATGAAGACGTGCATTGAATGTTTGTATTTTTTTCTCACAGTGCATATGTATTCATACACAACTTTTGCCATTTTAAAGACTAGCTTAGTGATATGCTCATGCAGGGAAAAATACCTTGTTTCTTACTCTGTTAATTCTGATGGAGGTTAAGTTTAGCCATCAAGAGAGTTTTGAATATTTTGTTGTGTTTGTCATACAAATAGATTGATGTTGCGCTATTGTCTGTTCTTAGAAATATTTTACAATTGGCATGAGATAAAGTCTAGTCTTCCCCATCTCTCGTAGTTTTTGTCATAAGGATGGGGGTGTGTGTGTATAATCTATTTTCGTTCTCATTACCTTCTCATTGCTTGGACAAAAACCATGATGGGTACTGAAAATTGCACAAAATTAATCCGTTACCCTTACAGAAACTGCAAAGCCATTAATTTTAAAATGGTTATGGAATAACAGGGTAGTTTTCTGTTTCGAGATGAATTGCTTACAATGTGGAAAAGGTGATATTATCAGACTTATTTTTAGAAATTATCATAGGAATTAATAGGTATTGATGTTGTGAGTATACACGACACTAAGCCTGTACAGTCTGCTTATTTAAAGGAAACACCTTCTGATTCTGGAAAAAGCAATGCATAGCACTAAAAATAAAATTAACACTGAACAGAATTAGAAAGTGTAAAACTCCATCAAATTAACTGAAAGTATAAACAGAATGAAAAATAGGAGAAACTATCAATTAGTGTTGCAGTAACCGAAAGCTAAGCACGAAGAGGCAAAGTTGGGAGAAACTTGTTTTAGCAATTTCAAACCAGGTTTCTTTCTTCTCTCCCACATTTTACCACTGCTGCCGCAAAGTTGGCAGGCAGTAACATATACTCATGTCTTAGCTGCTAAGTGGTAAGCTGTTAAAGTTAGATATAAAATAAGGTGGCAAGAAATCATGGCAGTTTAAGTAAAGTAGCTGGTCCAACATTCCCATTTGCCAAACTTGTGGAATAGCACAATAGCCATCCTGAAGAATTATTGTGAATGGAAAGAAGTGGCAAGGTCTTCCTCTGGGAGTGGACCCATAGTGCTGATACAGAGGCCCAAAAGCTCAATACAGTAAAGCAGGAGAACTTTTATGTCTAAATCAGACTTCCTGACAGCCAGCTCTCTCAATATATGTAAGGTATTAAAAAAAAAAAAAAACAAACAACACAGAAAAGGTGTCTGAAATCCTCTTTACTGGCTTTATTCCCTATCTCACACTGAGCATTTTCCCTCTAGTTTACAGAATCACAGAATTACAGGACTCTTTAGGTTGGAGAGGACCTCATGAGACCATCTAATACAATGCTTCACCTCAACCAGGGTGAGCTAGAACAGACTGCTCACAACAATGTCTAGTCAGGTTATGAATATCTCCAGAATGAAGACTCTACAACCTCTCTGGGCAGGCTGCTCTGGTGTTTGACTACCTCCACAATAAAAAAGTTGGTTTGTATTCGGGTGGAATTCAAAGTTTTTTAATTTGTTCCCACTACATCTTGTCCTGTCAGTGGATACTGTTGAGGAGAACCTGTCTCCTTCATCCTTCCCATCACAGTTATTGTTCACTCAACTCCTGCTCAGGTTTTGGCTTAACAAAGCTTATGTTAAGGTGTGATGTTTGCTGGGAGCACGGCCATTAAGTCAAACAAAGAGCAACAAGCACTTAAGACACAATAGACAGGAAGGGATAAGGACCTATCTGCAGACTGACAGTGAGGTATTTATACACATGGAGATGCCCCTCAGCCTTCTCTTCTCCAGGCTGAAAGTCCTGGCTCTCTCAGCCTCTCCTCACAGGGCAGATGCTCCTGTATATTCATCATGTTCATGGGCCTGTGCTGGACTCTCTCCAATATGTCCATATCTCTCTTGTACTGGGGAGTCCAGAGCTGGATCCAGCACCACAGATGTGTTTCACCTGTTCTGAGTAGAGGGGAAGGATAGCCTCCCTCAAGCTGCTAGCAATGCTATGCTTAATGCGTAGCCAAGCTCTTGGCCTTCTTTGCCATAGGAGTGCGCCTCTGGCTCATGCAACTTGACATCCACCAGGACCCCCAGGACCTTTTCTGCAAAACTGATTTCTGGGTGGTTAGCCCCAGCATGTACTGGTGCGTGTAGCTGATCCTCCCCAGGAGCAGGGCTTTCCACTTCCCATGCTGAACTTCATGAGGTTCTTGTCAGCCTGTTTCTCCAGATCTTCTAGATCCCTCTTAACAGCAGCACACCTGTATGGTGCATCAGCCATCCTTCACAGTTTTGTGTCATTAGTAAACTTGATAAGTATGCACTCTGTCCCATTGTTCAGATGATTAAGGCAGTTATTGAACAGGATTGCATCCAGCATTGAGCTCTGAGGTACACCACCAACCGGACTTTGTGCCGCAGACCACCACCTTTTGGTGTCCCAGGTCTTTCTTCTTGCTGTTCTTGAAGATTGGAATGACATTTGCTCTTTTTGAGTCTTCAGTAATCTCTCCCAGTCCCTATGACCATTCAAAGATAATTGAGAGTGACCTTGCAATGACATCAGCAGCACCTTCAGCAATGATCAGGTCCTATGGACTTCTGTATGTCCAGTTTGCTTATGTATTCTCTGAAGTGATTCTCTTCCATCAAGGGTACATCCTTCTTTCTCCAAACTTTCCCCCTGATATCTGGGTCTGGGATTCCTAAAAGCCTATCTTGCTAGGAAAGACGGAGGTGGAGAAGGCATGCAGTAACTCAGCCTTTTTCATGGTTACCAGAGCTGCTGCCCCATTCAGCAGTGGATGCACAATTTCTCTAGTCTTCCTTTTCTAAGAACATGTGGAAGCCCTTCTTGTTGCTCTTCACATCTTTTGCCAGATTCAACTCCAGATCAGCCTTGGCATTCCGAACCCCAGCCTTGCAAGATCAGACAGCAGCTCTATGTTCCTCATGGGTCACCTGCCCCTGCTTCTGTTGCTTGTACCCTCCCTTAATGTGTCTGAGTTCAGCTTGGAACTCCTTGCTCGCTTGTGCAGGTCTGCTGCCTTCGCTTGGTACCCTACTTTTCAGGATAGGCCTTTCTTGAGCTTGGAGGAGGTGATTCTTCCATATCAGGCATTTTGCTTGGACCCCTCTTCTCTCCAGGGCTGTATCCTATGGGGTATGAAGGAAGCTTGCACATGCAATTCTCCCACAACAGGACAATGTCCACACAAGCTGTATGTGGAGTACTCTGATGCAGGTGAGCTACTGTATTGCCAGAAAAGCATTTAACAGATCAGGAAGGTCTTTCCTGCTTTTTATATACATCTCATCCAAGTTTCTAAACTGAAGGCTGGATAAACCCATTATAAATATTGTGTTGTACATTAACGTGGGAATTTTGTTTGTGACTTTTACATTAATTATAGGTGTCTAGAATTTGGGACATTACAGAAGTCAGCTAGAGACATAAAATCAATATTACTGTCAAATTATTAAACTGGAGCAAAGCCACCTAGTTATTTGCACAATTTGTTCATTCATGAAGGATATTTTTCATAAGAAGAGTGTAGCACCTTGATGTACCAGTACTAGAAATGTATTCTATCTATAGGAGACAAGAAGAAAGACAAAGATATTTGCAAACCATGTGATGGAAAATGGGGGAAGGTATATTGAATGAGGAAGTCAAATCTGGTACCAGTGACAGAAGAGAGGAAGATAACAAACAACATAGGAAATTCTGTTAGATGAGTGAAACACAACTGTCTGAATCTTGATGGTTTGGAACAAGGAAGGAGTGGAAGTTGAAGGAGAGATTCGAAGGGAATTGAAGCACTATGGACACCCAGAACCAGGCTATCTCATGTTCTTTAGTTCTTCTGTCTCCTACTGTCCACACCTTGGGTAGTGATATCTTCCCTTTGTCTTTGGATGCTTTAGCACAAGCATAAATCATTAAATACTTAATACAATGAATAAATAGTTGTACGTACAGCAATGGAAAAGATTATATTCATTTAGGCCATCATGGATTGCCACAAGCTCCTTGTTTATTTCAAACAATCTTTCCAAAAGAAATTGCTTCCCTTAAACAGAATATTGTTACCCTTTGTTAATTCCACAGTGGAAGATGATTTGCAAGCAATGTTAGTCCTGATTAAATGGATACACTTGCAATCTTTTCAGTTGCTTCCTAATTTAACCAGCTTCTTTTCCATGTTCAGATTAAAAATACGAATTTCCTTTTACCCAATACAAGTTCTACATCACCGCTTCTTTTGCAGTAGCTCAACTCTTCAGAGATTCTTTTCAAGAAGTAAAATTAACAAAGCACTTGGAAAACTTGAAGGATGCAAATAATCACAGAAAGAAAATTATGTGCTCTTTTTTGAATTTAAATGAGAAGTACTGTGTGGCAAACTGGTAAAACATTTGAGTCACTGCATGAAATGTGCAAGTAATTCCATATATGTACATTGTTTAAATGTCAAAGGCCATTGTCACGTCTGTTTCTTTTTTTTTTTTGGTAATAATGCAGTAAAAAATCATTCTCAACTAGTGTTTTGTACATTAAAACGATAGTGAAATTATAAGGTGCCTCTGAAAAAGCTTGGGATACAGAAGATCACTGATATGAAATGAAAACTAATCTATAAAATGGTTAATAAATACCATTACTAGGATTAATTTTTTGTTGTATTTTATCAACATTCTGAAAGTTCAACAATTTGAAAGAATATTACCTGATGTTTAATTACCATGTTATAGTGTTTTCAATCACATTCCAAAAGTAAATAAAAACTGATTGTCTGCCTATAGTATTTGGACACTCACGTAGTCCGATTTTCAATACTGTTTTAGCAGCTTTTTTTGGTTTGATTACTTTTTCGTTTTTCACACTGACATTTTCCATCATAGTTAGCCCAACAGAGCGTTTATTCCCAGTTTGGATGAAATTGGTTAAACTAATTTTAAGTTATTAGACAGTAAAGAAAAAAACTATATATTTCCTAATTACAAAACTCTGTAATGTTTAGGTTGACTCCTGCGCAGTAAATTGTGTGAGGAACATACAGTATGCAATAGCATTATTTTCTGGTTAGGGGCTTTGAAAGATGGTTTCAGATGTAAACTTCATAAAACCCAATCTTGTGGGTATCACTGAAATTTAAAGAAAAAATTCTGGTTAAGAAAAAAATAGGAACAAAATTAACATTTTTATAGTCATTACAACTTGAAAAGAAACTAAGACCTGCTACATGTGTAGTTTTAATTTATTTTAATTTCCTACTCCAGAAGTTTTGATTTTATGTCTGATTTTAACATCTGCTCCATGAAAATGTTTTATTCATCATCTACCCTCTCCAAATGTAGTATCTGTATTTTTTCAAAGCAAGTTTTAGGTGTTTGTTTTAAGATAAAATATGTTTGTTTCTAGAATATTCAGAAAGAACAGTGAAGCTGGACAGCTATGAATTCAGACACCAAAATTCCTAAATGTTTTTTTTTTAACTATTGCTATACCTGAATATTTTTTTTAAATATTGCTATACACCCAAAGCTGGCCTAAGCCATCATAGTAAGTATAACTGCAATAGTAATTGACAATGTGTAAGAAGAAACAATGTGTGTACTGTGTTTTGAGATAGTCGAGGAGGTTCTTTCCCTCCTACTTTTCTTTCTGACTTGCTCCTCTTTACCTGGGTTCCCCAGTAGTCTAAAATGTATTCTTCAGCTCCCTGCATCCTGCCTCTGCTGCAGACTATGCTAGTGTGCATCGCAGCTCCATTACAGGGCATAATAGCTTTTCCCAGGTGCAATCAGAAAGTATTTGGAACGTATAGATCTAAAGGAAGGATGTTGCACAGGCAATCCCATCCAGGTTTTTTTTTTTGGCAGGGTTGAACCAATATCCTAAGCGTAGTTTATTGTATGTGTGGAGGTACTCAAACACTTCCAGTCTAGAAATAGGCTGATACAACAAATTGGCTTTTATGGGTAAGACCAGTGGTGTGTTAACACTTCATCCTGTCTTTAAGAAAATAGAAGCTAGTTGGGGAAAAGCTAAAGAACACAACAAGTATGTAAGGTTATTTTCTCAGGCTGCCTTCCTCAGTATTAGCAAACCTTAGTCAAGAGATTCCTGAGCAAGATTAGATAGTGATAGATCATATCATGCAAGCCCAGTAAATCAGATTATCAAGAACTCTGCATTTTCCCTACTGCTTTTTTTTACAAACGGAAGAAAGTTTAAAGCCTGATGAAATTGTTTCGTGGGCTGGTTTCATAATGCTTGAATGAGGCAAATTTCCTGCAAGAGACATACATCTTTAAGGCTCATGTTTAAAAGTAACCTGCCACTAACTACCACGCCCCATCCCTCACCCCCACAATGTTTTGACTTGAGCCAGGTGGGGATTTTTATGAGAGTCTGAGAAAAAAGACCAGATCCCCTCCATCACAGTCATTTACGTTGTTTTATTAAAAAGTATAAGATCCAATTCAAACTTCTCATTAAGTGACATTAAAATATAGCACATATTAAGTCATCATTATTCTTGCCAAATGAAACATTTTAGTATTTTTATGCTATTTAGTGTATTCTAAGGTATGGGCAGAAAGAAAAAGGTGTAAGCAGACTTTCCTTTTGTCAGACATAAAGCAAAACCACAAACCACCTAACCCCTATGTCAGTTATTTGGACCTAGAAACTCTGGTCTACTTCTTTAAGTATCTTTGTAAAAAAAGAAAATTGGATTGCTTATAGTATATTTTCAGTGACTGCTGTTAGGTCCTGGCACATGTACTCTTGGGGACATTATATTAGACAGGAGGCAATTTTCCTTTGATCATGTGATAGACTCCTGAAAATAAATTCCTCAATCTGTGCCTCAACAAAGGTCATTAAATTCATGGTCATTCTGAGCCCTGGAGCTCAAATATATTTTCTTTGTGAAAATATAGCCTTTTTTCTACTACACAACTTAACATTTTTCTTCTGTATGATAGCTATCTCTGAATTTAAATAAACTATTAACACTGTTTACCATTTTTCCCCAGAGGTAACATGAGCTTGCAGGGCAAAATGCTGGATTCAGTGTCTATATTTCTATGTCCAGTTTTAATAAAATGACTACTTAACTTCAATAAATATTTTCCTAATGTGTGTCTAACATTCCCAAAAAGTAACAAGAGACAAGCAAAAATTAATAGCGCTCTATAAAAAGCATGAAATGGTATTAAGATATTTGGTACAGGAACTGTTACTAACCAATGTGATTTTTCTAATCTGCACATTGATTTATTGATGGATAAATCAGATGTAAGAGAGATGCGGTGAACTGAAATGGATGAGTAAACACTCCAGTCGCTGTATGTGTCTTAACTTCATGGCCTGTATTTATTTAGGAGGCTAGTCCAGAGAACATAAAGTTGTTTTTCAACCTTAAAATGTGTGGCTATAATATAAATGTGTGATGGATTGCAGATTTGTTTGATTTGTGCATGAGGCAACTATCTGCATTCAAGTGGGAGGATGACAGTGCATGTTGCTGAGCCAACAAGGAAAGCTACAGCACCCCTGTGTATGAAACACCTTTTTCCTCCCTGAGCAGCTGAACTGACTCCTCTATGTCAGTGTACAGAAGCTCCCATATTATCTGTCAGTAATGGACAAAATATCTCTAACTCCAGACTCCTTTGTAACAGTTGATAGAAAAGATTTCAGCCCACTTGTAAGCATCGCTTCCATTTAATATTAGAGATCATATGTGCATATCCTCTCCCACCGCTCCTACTTCTCTCACCCCCCCAATCCCAGAAAAATCAAACCACAAAGTCTAGTAATTTAAAAACGTGTGTATCGTCTATCATTTTTTGTTGATCGCCAGGGCTGTGCGGGGCACCACCGTAGAAGCATCCCCACCGTGCAGCAGAGCTGATGCTCCTGATCCTTCCACAAATTTCTGAACGAACTTGGGCCCATTTGTAGCTAAAATGTTTCCGTAAGTGTGGCCTTTTTTATTCAACAGACCTGAAGAAAAAGCAGGAACCAACAGCATCTTCCTTCCTGGTAAATGCTGGAAAGCGGCTTGGCGAGCGCCCCAGCCAGCTCGTTCAGCACCCTCAGGTGTATCCCATCCAGTCCCATAGACTTGTGTATGGAGAGGAAGAATCTCTGGAGGCATAGGGGAGAACTTTAATCTCCAGATAATTCTTCCTTTTTTTTGTGTGATTTCAGGCATCATATGTTGATCGTGAGCTTACCTTTCCTCTATCCCTCTCACTAGCATCCTTATTTTGATTTTGGTTTTAATGCCCAGTAGTTCTTTTCATCCTTCTGAAGGAGTGGTTTGCAAGCCTAGTGACCTTGATTCTGTGGTGGAGGAGGAATGAGACAAGGAGCTCTAACCTTGCAAAATTTGCTGGGGTTTTTGTCTTGCAGATGGTGGCTTTGGTGTATAGATCTCCATAGCTATATGGGGAGCTGTGGTGTTCAGCTCCTGCTTTGCAACTTCTTAGTGGCCTCCCGTGAGCCTTGCCTCAGCATTTATGTTGATAATTAATTAAATCATGGCAAGAAAGGGTGGCAATTCCTTGTTCTTAAAACTCACACGCACTGTACCTTTTGTTTGAAAATGAAGACTGGAGTCAAGGATCAGTGAAAGAATAAAAAAGGTGCGCAGTGATCGGGTACTTGTAATCACTTTGACGGTGAGGACGGATAGCTTAGTTTATTAATGTACGTCTTCAAGGAAATAACTATATACACGCAGAGGCTGGAAGCACCGTTGCAGGTCAGCGTGCTGGAACTGGGTCGCCCTCCATGGCCTCCTCTTCCTCGTCAGCTACGGGGTCAACCTCCATGGCCTCCTCCTTGTCATTGGCCACAGGGTCAACCTCCATGGCCTTCTCCTTGTGATCGGCCACGGGGTCAACCTGCATGGCCTCCTCTTCCTCGTCGGCCACGGGGTCAACCTCCATGGCCTCCTCCTCGTCATTGGCCACAGGGTCAACCTCCATGGCCTTCTCTTCGTGATCGGCCACGGGGTCAACCTGCATGGCCTCCTCTTCCTCATCGGCCACTGGGTCGACCTGCATCAGTTCTGTGCCTTGGGCTGCAGTTTGATGGTTCCAGCCAAAGAGTCTCCATGCACCCTCTTTGCTTTGGCAGCTTGTAGGTGCCCCGAGATGTTGTGTGGCAGCTTTGCTGGGCGCTGGGCCGAAGCACCCAGAAGCTGCCGTCGCTGCCGGGGCTTCCCCGCTGTCCTGCTGCCATCGGTGGTGGCACAGGCGTGAGCCTCTCAGCATGTGGTGGCCAAGGTCAGGTCTGTCCTGTTATAGGACGGGGGAGATTGGGCAGTGAGGAGCTGGTTTGTACCATCAGGAGGCCACTGTGATGGCGGCCAGCTGCGATGGCTGAGCATGGGTCCGTTTGGCTGGCCTGAAGGAGGACCTGCCTGGGAAGGGCAGGGTGCCCAGGACCGAGGTCCTCAGCCCCTGCCCAGTCCCACCGTGGTAGGAGTCGCTCCCCACCGCCCCCGCCGCCCCGCACGTGTCTGTGGGAGCAACTGCTGCTGTGGTCAGCAGAAGGTGAAGCAGCCCCTGGCTCTGACAGGGCCAATTTCCTTCCCTGGCCGTGTCTGCCTGGGAGCAGAGCCAAGCCTTGCAGCCCTGGGGGCTCCCGGCCTGCGGGTGGGCTGCCCCAAGCCTGTCCTTTGCAGAATTTGCCGTGACTTTGCGATGGGACCCCGCTGGTTGGCAGTAGCCTCTCTCCTCCAGCCCTGGCCCTGCTGGCAGGCCGGGCGCTCCAGGCAGCACCCTCTGCTGCGCCGGGCAGAGGCCAAGATATGGTCCAAACAATAAAGACCGTGGTCAGGGGCTGTCTGTGAGTAAAGTGGCCACGTGCTGTGCGCACATGATGTTAGACCTTTCCTCGCCCCAGACGCCTCCCTGCTCGCCCACACTCCCTTTCACCTTGGCCTTCACGCCTATGCGGTCCCCGGGAGGGAGGAGGAGGTTCCTGCCGGGAGGATGGGGCTTGACAGCTGCCCCTCGCCTCTTCTGCGGAGTCGGCAGGGTGGGGAGAGGGGAGCGTGGCCCAAGAAGGGCTGAGAAGTAGCCGAATGCGCCTGCGCCTCCCATGGGTGCTGCTGGCTCTGCTGTGCGCGCTGGTGGAGCTGTTAGGGCGTTGTGTTGGCAAGGGCAGGCTGAGCCCCCCAGGTGGTGGTTCCCAGGGCAGGGGGTTCTGCCCCTGCCCTGCGGGGGGGAGGGTTTGTCCCCGAGTGGCAGCTCTGCAGGGGACGGGGACGGTGGGGACGAGGCGGTGGAGAACTGTGCTCGGTCCTGATCTTGCCACTGCAGCAGTTGTTGTTTTCTTGGCCCGCGCTTGGCCGCTTTGTGCTGGGGGGCTGAGCAGTGCCAGGGAGCTGGGCCCCCCCACCAATAGAGTCTTGGGTGGGGCCGGACCGGCCTGCTGTCTTCAAGCCCAGCCTGGCCTCAGCCTTGCAGTGCCGTCGCCCTGAGCCAGGCCTTGCACGCCTGCCTTTGCACGCCAGGGCTGTTGCTGGAAGAGGAGTCCGTGTGTGCGCAGGGTTTGCAGGAGCATGGGCTCTGCGGCGCGGTGGGGACACTTGCGCGGTGGTGCCCCGCGCAGCCCCAGCGATGATCTTTCTGAACCAGCTTGGGCCCATTTGTAGCCAAAATGTTTCCGTAAGTGTGGCCTTTTTAATTCAACAGACCTGAAGAAAAAGCAGGAACCAACAGCATCTTCCTTCCTGGTAAATGCTGGAAAGCGGCTTGGCGAGCGCCCCAGCCAGCTCCTTCAGCACCCTCGGGTGTATCCCATCCGGTCCCATAGACTTGTGTATGGAGAGGAAGAAACTCTGGAGACATAGGTGTGTGGCAGGTGCATCCGCCCAGCTTCTTGGCTGCTGAATTGGAGCAGCTCATGACTGCCTTTGTTCTTAGGGCTTTGTGGTAATTGGGGCCTTTGGCCAATGGGAGCCGCTATTGACTACAGGTCAGATTGGGCCTGGGTATAAATGGAGTCCCCTGGGGGAGCCATTTTGAGCTTGTCCCCTGGAGCAGCACGCTGCGGTTGAGGACTCTCCCCTTGGGTCAGGATGCTGCCCAAGGAATCTCCTCGAGGTGCCTTGGGTCGGGATGCTGCCCTGAGCAGGTCCTCGAGGTTGAGAGCCCTCACTTATCAGGTGAGTGATAAAGTGTTTTGGGTTGCCGTTAAACCCTAGGGAGTGGTGCTTTGTTCTGTGTTTGGAGTTGCCGTTAAACCCTAGAAAGTTGTTCTGTTCTCCTCTCACAGACATTCAAACCTGTAACTTACAGAGAGCTAGTTAACTGTATTAATAATTAATTTTTTATTTTTGGTGGTTGTTTGCTCATTTGGGAGCCTCCGTAACAATTGCCGTAGTCGGCAGGATGTCGATGGAGGAGTTGTTACAGTAATACAGTTGTGCCCCTTCTCCCTCAGAGATACCATGGGTGAAGGAGAGGTGGTTTGATCCGGTGGAAGTTGCGAGAAAGTTGGAACAAAGCTGGTGAAGTTGGTGGAATAGCGGAAGTGAAGGACAAATATGCCATATTAGGTGCCTTCTTGATTCAGGCGCAGGAATGTTTTGTAGCAGCTGAGAGAGATGCCTTAGAGGAGCACTTGGAAATCGATCATTTAAAGACAGAATTATTATGAGAAAGAGAGAGAAAGCGGTTATTAGAGAAAAAAAATTGAAATTATGCTGGCACGAGCAAAAAAGCCCCCTAGTGTTGTTCAGATTCAAAAGTTAATTACCAGTGTAGATCTTGAGGAGTGGGATGGAGATATTTGGGGAGAGTCTGATGAAGGTGGCTCGGAGGAAATAAAGGAATTGGAGGAAAGACATGTGCGACCTCTCATTAAAACAGAAAGGCATACGGGTCCACAAGGTGGGAACCCCCGAACCTCTGTCTGCACAACCCCCTGGACGGGACCTGAGCTTGGTAAGCTTCAGGTTAAATATTTGCATAAACCGGGTGAAACTGAAACTGAGTATTTGTGGAGAGTTTGACGGGGGGGATCGAATTTTGTTGAGTGATGATGAGGCGGGAGGTTTCTGGGGTCGCAGAGTGTTTTTAAGTGACGGACCAGCGGGTAACCAGTCAATAACATCTTGAGTGGCTTACTGGGCTGGGGGTGTGGACCCGAAGGAGAGGGGAGAACCTGTTACCATTAAAGTAAAGGGACTGTCGGAGCTGGCAGAGGGAGTACAAAAGGCGGCTTGTATTCAGGCGATGGATGAGAGGGGCCGGTGTGGAATCCCGCTTGCGGCGCCGGTGGATCCCAGTACTTCAAACCTCTCATTAGAGGGCTCCCGGATGCCTTAAAGATCCATGTCCAGTCACTCAGAGAAAGGGTGCAAAGAGCTATTGAATGTGACCAGCGAAACCTCCCTGCCCTTCATGTACACATGTTAATGTGGGCAGTAGGAGGGTGCGGCAGGTCAGTCGGAAACTTCCCCCCCCCAGCAGCGTCCTCTTAGAGAGTTTAAACCGCCCCGGGATAAGTCAGGTCAATTTTACGATTCAGGAAGGAATCCTCTTTGGCGGAAGGTGTTGGGACTGGGGGTACCCCGGGCAATGTTACATGGGCAATCTACTGGTAACATCTCGAAGTTGGTGCAATTGCTGGAGGGCAGAACTCGAGAACAAAGGAAAAATATTAGGGTTTGATGTTCTGGCAGGTAAATAGTGGTGTTTACCACACGGCAGTGTGGAGTTTGGGAGTTAGGGGGACAGAAGTTACCTATGTCTCTCAATATCCACTGCCAACTGCTGCCAAACAGGGTGTTTTTGACGTGATTCATGATACTGGAAAAAGATTATAAATCTTACACATTCCCCTTAGAATTCTCCTGTGTAGCCAGTCCAAACCAAACAAAAGGTGGCAATTAACAGCCGATTGTGGGCGGCTGAATGCCCATCCAGGCCTTTGTCAGCTGCAGGGCCTGGGCTGGGCGGGGCCTGCAGGAGCCGCCAGCCAGGTCTGGGACCGGTTCTTTGTGGTTTCTTTGTCAAAAGCAAGAGATGGCTTTGCTCCCCCGTGGGGTGGCAGGCAATTTACATTTGCCTGTCTCTCACCAACAATTGCTTGCTATGGACTGGCTCAAAAGCTCGCTAAAACCACGCCCGGAGAAGGGGTTACGATCTCTGGAAACTGCCCCCCCTCTCCTGTGGCAGTCGGGCAGTTTCTCATTGCGAGGAAGCGCTGTGTGCAGTTAGATCATTATTGCCACACATGGCAGATAGAGAAGGAAACACCCAAATCAATTTAATCAGGTAACAGGAGCCACTTTACTGCTGGGGTGGTCCAAGAGTGGGCACACAAGGCATCAAGTGGGTGTTTCATACACCATATTACCCTCAAGCTAATGGGCATAGCTGACATGCTTGGGAAGCCTTAGGGAAAGGTGGAAGAACTCACCATATTAGTGCCCAGTAGATAGTTACTAATTTTTAACTTGATGCCCGGGTTCTGATCCAAGGCCTAATTCTGGTTTTTTGTCAGGATCTTGGAGGAACAGATGACTTTGACATCCTGCTTGGCCATGGGGATCCATATGTCCAATCAAGACTTGGATGACAACGTGGTGGCGAATGAATCTTGTGAAATTGGCAGCATTCAGAAGAATGTGATTGGACTTGGTGCTATTGTGTTAATGTCACTTTAGGTCAAAAAATGAAGAAAGCGGCAAGAGACTTGAGGCAATTGTTGCTATATTAAGCATTAACTGGATATGTTTGAATCTTCCTAATTGGAATGGTTAATCAGCTTCCTTCAATTTTGATTGTAATACATTGTATGGTTGGAGGGTTGTGGTTTTTTTAAGATTTGATTGTATAATCTAGGGATGACAACCCACAACGAGTATGGAGACTCACCAGGACCGCACTCCCTTTTAACCTTGGAGGCAAGAGGTGACTGCACCACCACTTCAAGGAAACCAGCCGAATCATGACTGTAGTCACAGGGTGGATTGTGGCAGGTGCATCCGCCCAATGAAAGCAGAGCTTCTTGGCTGCTGAAGTGCAGCAGCTCCTGGCTGCCTTAGTTTTCAGGGCTTTGTGGTAATTGGGGCCTTTGGCCAATGGGAGCCGCTATTAACTACAGGTCAGATTGGGCCTGGGTATAAATGGAGTCCCCTGGGGGAGCCATTTGGAGCTCGTCCCCTGGAGCTGCACGCTGTCATTGAGGACTCTCCCCTTGGGTCAGGATGCTGCCCAAGGAAACTCCACGAGGTGCCTTGGGTCGGGATGCTGCCCTGAGCAGGTCCTCGAGGTTGAGAGCCCTCACTTATCAGGTGAGTGATAAAGCGTTTTGGGTTGCTGTTAAACCCTAGGGAGTGGTGCTTTGTTCTGTGTTTTGGGTTGCCGTTAAACCCCATAGAGTTCTTTGTTATGCGTTTTGGGTTGCCGTTAAACCCTAGAAAGTTGTTCTGTTCTCTAACAGACATTCGAACCTGTAATTTAAGGAGAGTTAGTTAACTGTATTAATAATTAATTTTTTATTTTTGGTGGTTGGTTGCTCATTTGGGAACCTCCGTAACAAGGTGAAAACTTCAATCTCCAGATAATTCTTTCTTTTTTTTGTGTGATTTCAGGCAATATATGTTCATCGTGAGCTTACCTTTCCTCTATCTCTCTCACTAGCACCCTTATTTTGATTTTGGTTTTAATGCCCAGTAGTTCTTTTCATCCTTCTGAAGGAGTGGTTTGCAAGCCTAGTGACCTTGATTCTGTGGTGGAGGAGGAATGAGACAAGGAGCTCTAACCTTGCAAAATTTGCTGGGGTTTTTGTCTTGCAGATGGTGGCTTTGGTGTATAGATCTCCATAGCTATATGGGGAGCTGTGGTGTTCAGCTCCTGCTTTGCAACTTCTTAGTGGCCTCCCGTGAGCCTTGCCTCAGCATTTATGTTGATAATTAATTCATTCATGGCAAGAAAGGGTGGCAATTCCTTGTTCTTAAAACTCACACGCACTGTACCTTTTGTTTGAAAATGAAGACTGGAGTCAAGGATCAGTGAAAGAATAAAAAAGGTGCGCAGTGATCGGGTACTTGTAATCACTTTGACGGTGAGGACGGATAGCTTAGTTTATTAATGTACGTCTTCAAGGAAATAACTATATACACGCAGAGGCTGGAAGCACCGTTGCAGGTCAGCGTGCTGGAACTGGGTCGACCTCCACGGCCTCCTCTTCCTCGTCAGCTACGGGGTGAACCTCCATGGCCTCCTCTTGCTCGTCGGCCACGGGGTCAACCTCCATGGCCTCCTCCTCGTCATTGGCCACAGGGTCAACCTCCATGGCCTTCTCTTCGTGATCGGCCACGGGGTCAACCTGCATGGCCTCCTCTTCCTCATCGGCCACTGGGTCGACCTGCATCAGTTCTGTGCCTTGGGCTGCAGTTTGATGGTTCCAGCCAAAGAGTCTCCATGCACCCTCTTTGCTTTGGCAGCTTGTCGGTGCCCCGAGATGTTGTGTGGCAGCTTTGCTGGGCGCTGGGCCGAAGCACCCAGAAGCTGCCGTCGCTGCCGAGGCTTCCCCGCTGTCCTGCTGCCGTCGGTGGTGGCACAGGCGTGAGCCTCTCAGCATGTGGTGGCCAAGGTCAGGTCTGTCCTGTTATAGGACGGGGGAGATTGGGCAGTGAGGAGCTGGTTTGTACCATCAGGAGGCCACTGTGATGGCGGCCAGCTGCGATGGCTGAGCATGGGTCCGTTTGGCTGGCCTGAAGGAGGACCTGCCTGGGAAGGGCAGGGTGCCCAGGACCGAGGTCCTCAGCCCCTGCCCAGTCCCACCGTGGTAGGAGTCGCTCCCCACCGCCCCCGCCGCCCCGCACGTGTCTGTGGGAGCAACTGCTGCTGTGGTCAGCAGAAGGTGAAGCAGCCCCTGGCTCTGACAGGGCCAATTTCCTTCCCTGGCCGTGTCTGCCTGGGAGCAGAGCCAAGCCTTGCAGCCCTGGGGGCTCCCGGCCTGCGGGTGGGCTGCCCCAAGCCTGTCCTTTGCAGAATTTGCCGTGACTTTGCGATGGGACCCCGCTGGTTGGCAGTAGCCTCTCTCCTCCAGCCCTGGCCCTGCTGGCAGGCCGGGCGCTCCAGGCAGCACCCTCTGCTGCGCCGGGCAGAGGCCAAGATATGGTCCAAACAATAATTAAGACCGTGGTCAGGGGCTGTCTGTGAGTAAAGTGGCCACGTGCTGTGCGCACATGATGTTAGACCTTTCCTCGCCCCAGACGCCTCCCTGCTCGCCCACACTCCCTTTCACCTTGGCCTTCACGGCTGTGCGGTCCCCGGGAGGGAGGAGGAGGTTCCTGCCGGGAGGATGGGGCTTGACAGCTGCCCCTCGTCTCTTCTGCGGAGTCGGCAGGGTGGGGAGAGGGGAGCGTGGCCCAAGAAGGGCTGAGAAGTAGCCGAATGCGCCTGCGCCTCCCATGGGTGCTGCTGGCTCTGCTGTGCGCGCTGGTGGAGCTGTTAGGGCGTTGTGTTGGCAAGGGCAGGCTGAGCCCCCCAGGTGGTGGTTCCCAGGGCAGGGGGTTCTGCCCCTGCCCTGCGGGGGGGAGGGTTTGTCCCCGGGTGGCAGCTCTGCAGGGGACGGGGACGGTGGGGACGAGGCAGTGTAGAACTGTGCTCGGTCCTGGTCTTGCCGCTGCAGCAGTTGTTGTTTTCTTGGCCCACGCTTGGCCGCTTTGTGCTGGGGGGCTGAGCAGTGCCAGGGAGCTGGACCCCCCCACCAATAGAGTCTTGGGTGGGGCCGGACCGAGCTGCTGTCTTCAAGCCCAGCCTGGCCTCAGCCTTGCAGTGCCGTAGCCCTGAGCCAGGCCTTGCACGCCTGCCTTTGCATGCCAGGGCTGTTTCTGGAAACGAGTCCGTGTGTGCGCAGGGTTTGCAGGAGCATGGGCTCTGCGGCGCGGTGGGGACGCTTGCGCGGTGGTGCCCCGCGCAGCCCCACCGATGATCTTTCTGAACCAGCTTGGGCCCATTTGTAGCCAAAATGCTTCCGTAAGTGTGGCCTTTTTAATTCAACAGACCTGAAGAAAAAGCAGGAACCAACAGCATCTTCCTTCCTGGTAAATGCTGGAAAGCGGCTTGGCGAGCGCCCCAGCCAGCTCCTTCAGCACCCTCGGGTGTATCCCATCCGGTCCCATAGACCTGTGTATGGAGAGGAAGAATCTCTGGAGGCATAGGGGAGAACTTTAATCTCCAGATAATTCTTCCTTTTTTTTGTGTGATTTCAGGCGTCATATGTTGATCGTGAGCTTACGTTTCCTCTATCCCTCTCACTAGCATCCTTATTTTGATTTTGGTTTTAATGCCCAGTAGTTCTTTTCATCCTTCTGAAGGAGTGGTTTGCAAGCCTAGTGACCTTGATTCTGTGGTGGAGGAGGAATGAGACAAGGAGCTCTAACCTTGCAAAATTTGCTGGGGTTTTTGTCTTGCAGATGGTGGCTTTGGTGTATAGATCTCCATAGCTATATGGGGAGCTGTGGTGTTCAGCTCCTGCTTTGCAACTTCTTAGTGGCCTCCCGTGAGCCTTGCCTCAGCATTTATGTTGGTAATTAATTCATTCATGGCAAGAAAGGGTGGCAATTCCTTGTTCTTAAAACTCACACGCACTGTACCTTTTGTTTGAAAATGAAGACTGGAGTCAAGGATCAGTGAAAGAATAAAAAAGGTGCGCAGTGATCGGGTACTTGTAATCACTTTGACGGTGAGGACGGATAGCTTAGTTTATTAATGTACGTCTTCAAGGAAATAACTATATACACGCAGAGGCTGGAAGCACCGTTGCAGGTCAGCGTGCTGGAACTGGGTCGACCTCCACGGCCTCCTCTTCCTCGTCAGCTACGGGGTGAACCTCCATGGCCTCCTCTTGCTCGTCGGCCACAGGGTCAACCTCCATGGCCTCCTCCTCGTCATTGGCCACAGGGTCAACCTCCATGGCCTTCTCTTCGTGATCGGCCACGGGGTCAACCTGCATGGCCTCCTCTTCCTCATCGGCCACTGGGTCGACCTGCATCAGTTCTGTGCCTTGGGCTGCAGTTTGATGGTTCCAGCCAAAGAGTCTCCATGCACCCTCTTTGCTTTGGCAGCTTGTCGGTGCCCCGAGATGTTGTGTGGCAGCTTTGCTGGGCGCTGGGCCGAAGCACCCAGAAGCTGCCGTCGCTGCCGAGGCTTCCCCGCTGTCCTGCTGCCGTCGGTGGTGGCACAGGCGTGAGCCTCTCAGCATGTGGTGGCCAAGGTCAGGTCTGTCCTGTTATAGGACGGGGGAGATTGGGCAGTGAGGAGCTGGTTTGTACCATCAGGAGGCCACTGTGATGGCGGCCAGCTGCGATGGCTGAGCATGGGTCCGTTTGGCTGGCCTGAAGGAGGACCTGCCTGGGAAGGGCAGGGTGCCCAGGACCGAGGTCCTCAGCCCCTGCCCAGTCCCACCGTGGTAGGAGTCGCTCCCCACCGCCCCCGCCGCCCCGCACGTGTCTGTGGGAGCAACTGCTGCTGTGGTCAGCAGAAGGTGAAGCAGCCCCTGGCTCTGACAGGGCCAATTTCCTTCCCTGGCCGTGTCTGCCTGGGAGCAGAGCCAAGCCTTGCAGCCCTGGGGGCTCCCGGCCTGCGGGTGGGCTGCCCCAAGCCTGTCCTTTGCAGAATTTGCCGTGACTTTGCGATGGGACCCCGCTGGTTGGCAGTAGCCTCTCTCCTCCAGCCCTGGCCCTGCTGGCAGGCCGGGCGCTCCAGGCAGCACCCTCTGCTGCGCCGGGCAGAGGCCAAGATATGGTCCAAACAATAATTAAGACCGTGGTCAGGGGCTGTCTGTGAGTAAAGTGGCCACGTGCTGTGCGCACATGATGTTAGACCTTTCCTCGCCCCAGACGCCTCCCTGCTCGCCCACACTCCCTTTCACCTTGGCCTTCACGGCTGTGCGGTCCCCGGGAGGGAGGAGGAGGTTCCTGCCGGGAGGATGGGGCTTGACAGCTGCCCCTCGTCTCTTCTGCGGAGTCGGCAGGGTGGGGAGAGGGGAGCGTGGCCCAAGAAGGGCTGAGAAGTAGCCGAATGCGCCTGCGCCTCCCATGGGTGCTGCTGGCTCTGCTGTGCGCGCTGGTGGAGCTGTTAGGGCGTTGTGTTGGCAAGGGCAGGCTGAGCCCCCCAGGTGGTGGTTCCCAGGGCAGGGGGTTCTGCCCCTGCCCTGCGGGGGGGAGGGTTTGTCCCCGGGTGGCAGCTCTGCAGGGGACGGGGACGGTGGGGACGAGGCAGTGTAGAACTGTGCTCGGTCCTGGTCTTGCCGCTGCAGCAGTTGTTGTTTTCTTGGCCCACGCTTGGCCGCTTTGTGCTGGGGGGCTGAGCAGTGCCAGGGAGCTGGGCCCCCCCACCAATAGAGTCTTGGGTGGGGCCGGACCGAGCTGCTGTCTTCAAGCCCAGCCTGGCCTCAGCCTTGCAGTGCCGTAGCCCTGAGCCAGGCCTTGCACGCCTGCCTTTGCATGCCAGGGCTGTTTCTGGAAACGAGTCCGTGTGTGCGCAGGGTTTGCAGGAGCATGGGCTCTGCGGCGCGGTGGGGACGCTTGCGCGGTGGTGCCCCGCGCAGCCCCACCGATGATCTTTCTGAACCAGCTTGGGCCCATTTGTAGCTAAAATGTTTCCGTAAGTGTGGCCTTTTTAATTCAACAGACCTGAAGAAAAAGCAGGAACCAACAGCATCTTCCTTCCTGGTAAATGCTGGAAAGCGGCTTGGCGAGCGCCCCAGCCAGCTCCTTCAGCACCCTCGGGTGTATCCCATCCGGTCCCATAGACCTGTGTATGGAGAGGAAGAATCTCTGGAGGCATAGGGGAGAACTTTAATCTCCAGATAATTCTTCCTTTTTTTTGTGTGATTTCAGGCATCATATGTTGATTGTGAGCTTACCTTTCCTCTATCCCTCTCACTAGCATCCTTATTTTGATTTTGGTTTTAACGCCCAGTAGTTCTTTTCATCCTTCTGAAGGAGTGGTTTGCAAGCCAAGAAATGTAGTTTGCATTCCAGGAAAATATTTCAGTGTACGCTGTGAAATATTTTAGAAAATATGAAAGAGCATTAAAAAAAAAAAAAAAAAACAGTATATTCATTTTCTTAATACATCGTCTCTCAAAATAGACTTTGAAGGAAAAAATAAATAAGTGCTCTTTTATTTCGTCCATAGTTGCAGAAATTGAAAGGTTGATATTAAAATCATGGTGATCCTGCCATTACAGAGTTAGAATCAGAGTTAGGATCTCAGATGAACGAGGAACACCTTTTCTTCTTTCTATTGTTCTGGCCACATCTAAGATAGGGGATCCAGATACCCTTGCACACTGTTGACTTTAGCTCCATCTTCCCTTTGCATTAGCACAAAGCTATGTACCTATGTCCTTTTCCCACAGAAAAGAAAGACACATGTATGGTTAGATAGCACCTGCATGATATTAAAATATATACTAGAAAATAGGTGATCTTGATAAGCAAAGGAGCAGGACCTCAGGGCATGTTAAGATATACAGTAGCTGTTCAGTGCAATTGCAGTCTTTTTCCCCGTGCCGTAATGATTTGTGTAGAAGAGAGATTTGGTAATTGAAACACTGTCATCTTAGCATCTTGCCTGATAAATAAGGAAAAGTGTGTGGTAATAAGAATAAATATTTTCTGTGATGTAACTGCAGTGGGTAAAATTTCTGTGGTCAAAGATTGACTGATCCATGGTGCTTGTAGATAGGAAAGGAAGAGGAAAAGTGGGAAGAAGTAGCCCTGTGATGAACGTAACTGATACTGTACTTAGCATTGTAAAATCTGGTTTCTGGTCCTTATCTCAAGAAGGGCATGGATCAGTCAGAAGTTGCCCAAGGGACAGTATAAACTAAGGATTTGGAAAAAAGGAGTTTTAATAGAAAGAAAAATAGACATTTTGAGAGAGAAAAAGAAAAATCAATATTAAAATATTTTTATAAGCTTAAGGATATTTAAACAGTGAGGAGTACTGTCAATTCTCTGCTTATGCTTAAGTGGTTCAAACCAGACATCAATGAATATTCACCTTCTCCAACACATCCTGCCAGTTAAAAAAAAAGCAATCCAAGATCTTTATTGAAATCTGTCTGCAGGTGGAAAAAAGCTGAATTTGATACAGCTCATTTCAGGTTTTTTGCTGTATCAGGCTTTTAATCAAAGTTATTAATTAGAATAACTAATAAATTACTAGATATTTTACAAGGAAATTTTGGAATTGCCATCATTCCAATTATTTGGATTTTATCTGTCTGAAATTAGAGTAGTGTGACTTAAGGCAAGGAGATAGATTGACTAAACCCTCAAAATCTTTATTTTTTTCTCTTCTGTTGCGTCATTCTGATGAATCTCTGAACTTTCGCAGGACCAGGTAGTTCCCATGGCTGGCGCAGAGTTTACAAGCCCTATGTCGTTTTAAATATCTCTTTGAGTAATATTTTAAGTTTGCTCAAAAGATCCCATTTCAAAGTGACATACCAGTAAAATGGTTGTGGTCCATGACAACAACAACAGAAGTCTAGTTTATCTGCCCCAAAACAGCAGCCCATTTCTCCCCAGAAAAACATAAAATTATCTTGGAAATATTCACTCCTTTCTTCTGGGAGTATCTAGTGACAAAAAATCAAGTGGACTAAATCGTTTTCCAAATCCCTCCTCTTAGCCTGTTTATTTCGTTCTTCACGAGAAGAAGGATTTCTTCTGATACTAGACTCCTAGAGTACTTAGAAATTTTACTACTGAACTACATCATAATCTAGGTGATTTTCACATGCTCTCTTGGCTCTGCTTTAATAGATTTTATCAGTTATGTAGCAGTAATGTTATACTGTGCTGGTTTTGGCTGGAGCAGAGTTTATTTTCTTCACAGTAGCTGGTATGGGGCTATATTTTGTGTTTGTGCTGGAAACAGTGTTGGTAACTCAGGGGTGTTTTAGTTATTGATGAGCAGTGCTTGCACAGAGCCAAGGCTTTTTCAGCTTCTCACCCTACCCCACCACCAAGCAGGCTGAGGGTGCGCAAGAAGTTGGGAGATGACAAGCTGGGACAGCTGACCCCAACTGACCAAAGAGATGTTCCAGGCCATATGATGTCATTCTCAGTAATAAAACTAGTGGGAAGTTTGGGGAGGGAACCACTGCTCAGGGACTGGCTGGTCATTGGTCAGTTGGTGGTGAGCAGTCGTTTTCATTTGCATCACTTGTCTTTCTTGAGTTTTATTTCTCTGTTATTTTCCTTTTCATTAGAAATGTCTATTATCATATTTCAGTTGTCAAACTGATCTTATCTCAACCCACGAGTTTTCTTACTTTTACCTTTCCCACTCTCTTTTACCATCCTGCTAGGGAGGGGAGTGAGCAAGCAGCTGTGTGCTGCCTAGGTGCTGGCTGGGGTTCAACTACAACATACACAGATCATCTGATGAAAGGTGAGATTTTAAACGTGAAAAAGTACAGCAATGTACTCTTACTAGCATGATTAAATATTACTGAATGTGCATAGATGTCTACTAATTGAGACGTTACCATTTTACACAGTGAATTTTCAAAACAGGAGACCCTAAAACCTTTCAAAACAGGCTCTGTCAGCCAAAGGTAGATGTCAAAAATTGATGTGCTTGGAAGAAAGAGTACAGAAAGGAATGAAATGGTGTTGTCAGAAGTGCTTACTTTTAACAAGGCCATAAGCAGCTCTAGGAATGAACTCCAGTACATGTTTTAAATCTGAAACCCTGCAAATGGCATCTATGAATAAGGCTGTGAAGAAGAGTATGTTTGTATGGCTTTCTTATTAGCTATTTTGAATATTACAATAGCAGAATTTAAAAGCTCTCTGAAGCCATTTTCTCATCTCAAAGCAACAAAAAGAAGTGTGTTTATGTTATCACATTAAGCAATGCTCTGTGTAATAAAGAAAATAGTTTTTGACATTTTTAAGGCTGCATTTTGTTTTGGATTTGTTTTTGTTGATTTGGGTATTTTTTTCTCCAAAAGATGGTCATTGTGTCTGGCTTAAATTAATTTAACAATGCAATCTGAACAGACTTGGACTTCTAATTATAACCCAGGCTACAAAGTTGTGTTCAAACAACAGGAACAGAAGGAAAGGCAGTAGAAACAGTAATTAAGAAAACACTGTTCCCATAACCTTCAGAAGAGTTTCAAGTAGCAATTTAAGGTTATTCTCCGTGGTGGATAGGAAAGATACCAGAGATATTTCTAGCTCTAAGGAGTTAGTGCCAAAGTTTGGGGGGTTTATACTGTTTATTTGTGTGTTTAATTTTATTCCCTGTTTCTCTTAAGATTATCATATGTTCTTTTTCTTCTAAAAACATCTTGTTAATTAATATGTTTGGACTGCTTGAATTAGTATGAAGGTACTTTTTTTAATAGGTTTGGGGATGAAAAGAGAAGGTAAATGTATCTCACATAGAGGAATACGGTGCAAAATCTACTGTTCTCATTCCAAAACTGAAAACAGTAGAGGCCGATTAACAATTTTTTTTTTTTTTCAATATGACTAGACTGCTTTTAGATTGGAATAACAATGCTGTAATGTGCTCTGTAAATATATCACCTTGGTTGTGTGCTAATTTATACATCTCGTCCATTGTAGCTGTTTCAGATACTTGGCAAAGTCAATGTTATGCAAATTTACTCTCCCCATTGATCAAGAACACAAGGAGACACAGGCTAGATTTAAGCAAAAGATAACACCTTTGCTAAGTTAATAGTGGGGAGGGACAGTTTCTGACAATGATTTGATGCTATTCTGCATACTTATTATTATATCTAAAAATTCCAATGCTGCAATATGAATGTGATTGTTGTTTCAAAGAAATTTCTTAATGCATCCATTTACAAATGGTTAAAAATCTGTTATGTTTTGTGTATAAAAATTTCTGACTACAGCCTGCTTCCATTTTTTTTAGTTTTTTTTTTTTCAGAGGTTATTAATGGAACATTCCCATTATGGTAGTGAGGGATGTTCCATGTGTAACCTGTTTAAAATAGTAATTTTCTTTTAACAGTCAAACATTATCGGTTGCAGATTTTTTTCTCACTTTCAATAGAATTTAAAAAAAACTGTTATACTCAAAAGTCACTGTTGTCAGAATTGCAATTTTTGACTCTGAAAACTGACCTGAAAGTCTTTCCACACATTTTCCACACCCCGTTTTTTTCTCTTTTTTTTTTTCATTTTCACGACAGCCATATTTGTATCAACACAAAACTTACCTTAATACTTCTACAGAAGCAATGAATACCAGAAAGAGTGTAACTTAGCAGGGTTATTGTGGTCTATCACTAATGATCACGTTTTGCCTAGACATTTGACAGCTTGAAAAGATCTTTTAGAACTGCAGAGAGCATGTACTCTTCCAAATACACCTCACTATTTACCATTATCAAATACTATTATTTTACACTTGTAAATTTCCTTATTACCAGCATAACTACACATAGTAATATTCCACTGATGAAGGTGCAGTCTGTGTTCATTTAAAAATAACAAGCACTCTAGAGTAATTAAAGAATCTTCAGTCTTTCTATTGTATAAAAATCTCCCAAGTAAGGCAGATAAAATTCTCTGTCTCATCACCTGGCCTTACCGCTGTAGATGTGAGTTCATGTTCTTCTTAGATGTTTTCTCCACCTGATTTATCATGCTTAATTACTACTCTCATTGAACTTTCTTCTGAGGTTTGTATATACATATTAAATTTATATTAGCAAATAAATATGTGAAAAGAACTACACAAACCTGGAAATACCCAAGTTCAAATAGACATTGTATTTCTATCAAAAAGTGGATCTTTATGAATCTAATTTGTGTTCATGTTTAAGAATAAATCCAAGCACTTGCATAATCCAAATTTTATCCAGACTCTTGAAAAATATTTAAGTCTATAAATATACTCTTTCCTATTTCATTGTATTGATATAACATTCTCCTGGCCAAACCATCAAAAGAGATTATCAGTTCCAATAGTCTAAAGTCTCTATAGTTTTGAAAAATATCTTACAAATATATTTTCTCCTTATTTAAATCAGGTATAACCACCCTTTTCTCTGCAGGTGAGTACAAATACTATCTGAAAGATCAGTTTTGAAAGATTAGATATTTGCAAGTGAAGGTCAATTGTGGTAGTTTCATTGCTAACTCTGTTCATACTTTTCAGGCCAAATATATCATTTGAGAATTAGACAGTGATAGTTACTCAGATTTTCAACTCGATTCATTAAATATGTAAAGGAAAATTCAGCTTTTTTAAAGGAGACATGGCAGATAAAAGTATTAATATGGTAACAACAGAACTAGAATTGAGAGGAAAAAGAAGAATACATTAACTTTTGATTTTCTGTTTTCCTTGTTCTGGTATGATTAAGAAAAATCCTGAAATACTGCTACTTAAAAGATGAGAGAAAATTAAATAAGACAGATCAGATATTATAAAGATAAGTGCATTTATTTAGTTTTAATTAATAAATCTCTGAATCATACCAGCTGGGAAAATTACAGAAATTTGAAAACAATTATACAAAATAACTTCATGACAGTAAGTCTAAAAAAGCAGAAAAGTCAGTTTGTTCATTCAGTGTAATTTCTTGTAGAATTTCAGGGAGAAATGCAGTACAGTAGTTGCACATGCACAAAGTGGTTGTCCAAAGGACGTGATACCAATCTAAGACATGTATTCTACATGTGCTGAGTGCTCCTCCGAATGAAACACCAGGGCACAAACAGTAGAGTAAAAACAGAATAACATTCATAACTACTAGGCTGATTAAATGCCTTTTCCCTTTAAAATGAAAAGGGGTAAGGACTTATCTTCCTGCAGAATACTTAGTTTAGAAAGGTGATATATTTCCTGTTTTAAGATCCTCTGAATTCCCCTCATACTAGCAGAACAGCATATATTTGAGCCTCAATATTTGAGAACCTGACACTTAGTGACACTTTTAAGATGTAAGTTTACATGCTGAGTAAAAAGGAACCTTAAAGTGAATGGGTCATCTAAGACCTGATTTTCAACTTAGCTGTCATTTTGGTTTCTTACTTTAAAGCACAATAATATTGATGATATCTAGTCATTTTTACTGCTCGTTTTAAGAAAACTTCCGCTTCCAGATCTACAAAACCAAGTATTTGTGGGTTTTTTTCAGATCAGTCAGGATAACTCTTAATTTATAGCAAATAATATAATTTTTAGAAAAATCAACAAGAGTAGGTAGAAAAATCAGTAAGAATTCTGTGTAAGACAATGGGGTTGTAAGTGAGCATGATGCTGCTGTTTCTGCAGTTATACAGAACTTAGGTTGAAGCTGACATGCGTACGAAGGTCACACGTAAAGGTAGATTTTGACTCCATGGTATAATTTACTGTAATTATATTTTATAAATAAAAATTTACAATTTATATTTGTAAATTTATATAAATATAAATTTACAATAATTAACTTGTCTAATTATCTTGGAATGAGCGGTCAGAACAGTTTGAAATGTTCAGATTGTGACTTGAAATACAAAATAGATGTTTTGTTTAACCATTCAACAAATGTAATTTGAATTATTATTAACAAAATAGAAATATCATATTTTGTGAGTGTGATTACCATAAATACCCATTAGAGTATCTGAACTGTGAGTTTGCTTTACTGATTTGTTACCTCCTCCTGGTGTAATGAGATTAGGTCTGAATCTGGGAAGCTCTGATAGTAACTGATAGGAGCTGAATTTTGTTGCCCTATAAAAAAAGACATCCATGTGAAGGCATCCTACCTGGGCCAAAAACCTTGAGATTTGTCTCTTTGGTCTTCAAAGCTAAAGATTTTAGATGCAAAGTAATAAAAGCAAAAAAGAGTAGAGCAGATGTACTGAGTGAGACAAAATAGATAATGGGTTTGAACAAGAGCTTGATCTTTCCAATGGTGGACTTTGTCCTCCTTCCCTGCCCTGCTGCCTTGCTTTTCAGCTCATCAGCTTTCCAAGGGCTTTCTAGGTTACAAAATGGTTCATCATTTTCCCCCCTTCCTATCCATTCCCTCAGATGTGCAGAAAAGCCTCCTTTCCATTACTCTGAAGTTTGCCTTTTGGGTCTTCTCTTTGTTGCAAGCAAACCTTCCTCCTTTTTTCAGGGTCCCCAGACAAGTTTATCGCTCCCTATGTGCTTTTCCACTCACCTGTCCTGGGCTGTATTCTGGCAGTGTTCTCAGCAGAGCTCATGTTCTTCCAAAAAAGAGGTAAAACACTAGTGAATTTCACAGAGAATTGCTCTGGGATCACATCGCATCACATCATTTAGTCAGTTATTTAAGAACAGTGTTTCCTGGTGCAAAAATCTCTCTTCCATCTTTGTCCCTACAAAAACAGCCCAATGCCCTCTTTTAAGACCGTATAGTGAAAACTAATGCTATGGATTATTTCAAAAATTTTATTGTATTTTTATGGTTGCATTTTTTTAATTTTCTCTGCCGTCATTGTATTACTGCAAAGGGTCTTTGTGGTTCTTTCCTTTGGCAATTTTATGCATATATCACTATTATATGCCATTTCCATTCAGATTTTTAGATGAAAAAATATGCTGGGTTTTATTTTCCACCGTAACAACGTTGTGCTAACAGTAACTAATATACTTGAAATTGTACTGTTACTGAACTCTTTAACTGTCATATTGCTCCTGAAAATACTTCCAGTTAACATAGGAGAAAAATAACACCTATATAAAGAAATTAAGCTTTGCCCCCTCAGCTTGATTTATTCTATGATTCCATTTAAAATAAGGACATACCTATCTTCTTCAAAGAATGTTATCATCTAGGTAAAAATGTCAAGCATGTCAAAATCTGATAAAACAGTTATATAATAAGTAAAAATGAAAAAGTTAATGAAATCTGCATCAACTAGTTTTAGTTTTCAGATCTTTGAGATTCTACCTTTTGGGAAAAACAAAATTCATTTATTTTCAGCAGTCTATAACATTACTGATGATAAACTTTGAAGTATAAATATTCATCTAGGGAAAAGAAAGCAAAGAAACAATTGTAGAATGGCTTGTTTCAGAACTACAGAATATATATAGAATTATATATGAAACAGAACAAGTAAGTGTGTTGGTAGTAAAGGTCTCTCTTCACAGACAGATCACATTTCTTTCTTTAAATAATAATATAGTATCAAATATTCACTTACACCTTCCCTAAACATAATATTCTGAAAGAAATTAATTATCTGGTTGAAGTCTTTTAAGTCAAGTGGGTTTTAGGACTAATTTTAAATTTTTTAGAATTCCCAGAGTAACATGATATTTAGTAGGGTATGCAAACAATTGATTTTACAAATTACTGTGTGACAAAACAATTTAATAACAGCACCTAGAATGTTTCCATATATTGTAAAGCTCTGCACCAACAGAACTGAACACTGTCACATTCAGCACAAGCCCCAGCTACATTAACAAACTGAGACCTCAGGTCAAGCCTCACTGAAATCAATAGAAGTGTCCCCCAGTTCTTCTGTGGGTTTTGTAGAGTATATCCAGGAAAGAGAGGTTCCTCTTGGGGTTAGCCACAGAAGATGATACCTAACATGCTTTCATCAACGAGTTTTATATGCGTTGTCTGATCCTCCCATTCCTCCTAAGAGTACAGATAATTTTTGCAAACAACAGCTACTTACTTGCCTAACTGTGCTGTTCTACACAAGAAGCTCCTTAGTTTGAGCACATATATGCCTCCTTGAGTATGTAAACACAGGGTAGTGAATAGAAAAAAATACAATAGATTAACTTTTCTTCTTTACATTAGATATCAACACCTGAAGACTCTTAGTGGCTTTTACCTGTCATGAAATCACAATCCATTTCATATTTTCTTGTTATTTTAAGCAATTCATTAAAAAAACCTAGTTTCATAAAGTTATGAATGCTATTTTCTCTGTTACCTAAAAGAAATACATTTGTCTTCAGTATTAAGGAGGAGAAAAGAAATGGAGTATGTATTTGTGCAAGAATATAATTGAAATTTAAAATCAGTTAAATAATTTCTTTACCAGATCTGATAACTGAAGTAACTGAAGCAAGTAAAATTTAATTTGGAACTAGGAATTTTCAAGAATTAAACTTACAGAATTTTAACATAGAGAATATATTGAAACTTAGGGATACAGTGCAACCAAGGGACATTATACTGACATACAAGGTGCACCGTAAATCTAAATTAACTTGCTATATCAAAACATCCCTAGTACAATCCAAGTTCATTGCATCAAGAGTCATAATCAATAGCACAAGAGTATGGTCTGCTATCCACATGATCTTAGATGTTTGCCAGTATGTCTCGAATGGGGACGGGAGCAGCTATTTCCAGCAGATGGTATTCTAACAACTAATACTCATTCCTGTGACATAGCCGAAATATTTTTTGCCCTGGAAAATACATGTTTTCTAGGTTCCCACCTGAACTGGAAATGAGAACAGTTTTCATCAGCTTGCTTCACCTGAGCTCTTCTTGTATGTACATGCATGTATTTTTTTTCATGTGTGGCAACATTAGGGTTTATATGGGAGTATTCTGCCATTCTTGCTTGCCTACACTTTGTTCACATGAAGTTTCTTTCCACAGCCACAGTGGGAGAGTGGACAGTAATAAAGGTCTTCTTAATAAGTCACATAAAATGGTTTCTCTCAGTTAAAATGATTTTGAAACAAATGTGAAACTCTGTTGACATCAACTGAATTTCTCTCCTATTCACTAGGAGAGAATTAAGCCTCCGCATATCGTCACACATTCCTGCTCTCAAAAAGTTAATGCACATATATCACTGTAAATAATTATCAAGACTTCAAAAAAGACTTCAAAAAACTGTAAATCTCAGTTAAGACTTCTATATTTAATTTCATTTTCTTGGTAAGAGTTGCAGCACAGTATAAATTGTGCCAGATTTCTGGTTTTTGTAGCGAAAATTAGGCAGTTTACACTGGCTCTAGCTCTAACTGAGATATTGATAATGTATGAGAAAGATATTTCTGTATACATATATCTATATATACATATATCTGTATATGCATATATAGATATAAACATGTTAACTCAGGATTTGCCAAGAAGTAGCTAATCTGAGGCACGAACATCATGTATTTCCTACACATACATCAGATCAACACTTTCCCAGAATCAAAAGTGATCACTTGTGTTCCCTGACAGGCCTAAAAGTCAGAGTCTGTTAAGGTAGTTCCAATGAAATGAAGAAAATATTTTTTCTTCGTACTTGTGTAGTAGTTTCTTTAATCCAGTGCCCATTTCACAGTTGAGTTGCAAACTCCAGAGCAGGTTACAAGGGAATACCGAGGGACTTTCATTTATACTGCCAGCAGACATAACTTTAATGCTGTTCTTGCATTTAACATCTTTCATCAGTTTACTGGAGCATGAGTCCTATAGTGTACCTCATTGAACTTAGCAGTACCTAAGATAGAAATACATTTACAGAACAGCTCCCAAGAGATTAAAATGGAAAATCAGTTCTTTTATTGCAGATGTACTAATTTATAGTGTACCATTAGTATAAGCTTTTCCATTAACTCACTGAACATACTAATACCAAAAAGGATGTGAATTGAGTTGCTTCTCCCTCTCCCCATTCTTCTCTGGGTATCTATTTCTGTAGCACAATCACCTTTCAAAGCAAATGTTTTGCAATAGCAGTAAATGATAAAATTACTTCAGAAACACATAATTGAAAGGTATGTTTCAAAGTCAAAGGGATTATTTTCACTATGATATAGGAAAGCAAAGCTTTAATTGGAAAGATTTCATGTAGCTCTCCTTGCAAGCCGATTTTTGGTAACATAAAACATGTGCATACATTTTATTTTACACTGATCTAAGTCAATTTTTCTGGTAGAGCTGATTTGAGATGAATTCTCAATCAAAATTAATGGGGAGAATTTGTAAAGACAATGGACTTTCCCATTTTCTTTTTTAGAGATTAAATGACAGAGATTGAATATCAGGGGAGTTAGTATTGTAAATCACTGGAAGGTGATAATGTAAACAAATAATTTGTTGTTACAGTATGATATTCATCCAGTCCACTGGACAGTTCAGAGGTACTGTCTGAATTTTTCCTTTAGAGCTCATTTTTTCTGGAAATGTGATTTAGCCAAAATTAAACAAACAAACAAAGCCAACAAAGAAACCTTCAGTTTGTCAGGTTTACTTCTGTTTGAACTGTTTCATATAAAATAAGACTTCCATTTAATTTTTACTTTAGATTGCACGTTGTAAACAAGGACTGAGGTTCATAAATATCACGGTCAATGCTTTCGTATTCACACACTTTTTGTTCAGGAAAATGGACAACTAAGCAAGATAATCTGTGAATGCTTCTACTTTCTCCTTGTTTCTATTTCTCTTACTCCCAACTACTTGGAAAAGAGTTGGAACCAAGCAAAAAACCTATTTTTTTTTTTACTTTTGTACAAATATCCTTCAAATTTCCATTTAAGAAAACAAAATGTTTCCATTCTTCATTATTGAAAATACACAGTTCTCTAGGACAGCTTTGATTTCTTTAAGATTTTGTGGTATGAATGCCAGATAAATGTACCAGGAAGAACTGTTTAAAATCATCCCGTTTATTAGCTGAAAAGGCAGGAATAGAATTATGTAACTCAAGCATAAAATGGATTTAGAAGGTTAAATATACATTCATGGATTTTATCTTTATACCCCAAATAAACTTCATGTATAAATAAAAGCTTGTTATTTTTGGTATGAAAATAAGGAATAGATGTTAAATGGATATTTACATTTAGCAAAAAGAGAAATGTAATTGTAGTGTGTAATACTGTGGTAATATAATGTTACTTTTTTTCATTTTCTTTTAGATTGTGACCAGGTAGATCACACAGGCAAATTTTTTGCAGCATTTTCATTTTCTCTGAAGAAAATGAAAATTTTTCTTTCTTTCTTAAGCTCATAATTTTAAGTCTGAAACTCAAACTGAAAACCTTTGATATTTACACATCTTGCTTGTGGAACATGACTGCTACAAGCTTGACCATGACATTTAAGGGAAAAAACTTAAAAGTGTATTATAGGTGACTCTCACACTGCTAGCCAACTAAAGTATTTCTTTTGCTGACCAGCTGAAAACCTACTGGTCTTTTTTTTTTTTTTTAAAAAAAAGAAGAAAACCTGAAATCCCCCCAAATATATTAACTTGATAGACAAGGCACCAAATGTTGATAATAACACTTACAAGCAACCTTTAAAGAGAGATTTTTCCTGCTTCTGGCCTTTTCTTTACATGACGATTTTCACTGGATTTTTACTTTTGCACATAAAAAGTGAAACTGTTATTATATTCCTCTGTTAAATAGGAGAACATAGTAGATGCAATCTTGTTACATTCTCCTTAATACCAGAGAATTATGTTGAAACATTTGTCAAATAACCCTCCACATCAGTTTTCTGCTTTTGAAACATAGTAAAAATATTTTGATATAATATCAAGTAAGAATGTTTGTTTGAAGACAATTTTATTATTTGTTTGTGATTTGTTTTTTTTTTTCTTTTTTTCTTTTCATCATAAAAACAGTCTTTATAAAAAGTAATGTGTATACAGACCAGTTCCAGATATATTTAGCCCAAACTGTCTAAACAAAAATCTCTAAGATTTTGGTTTAGAATCTTTATAGATTGAAATATCCTATTCTGCATAAAAGCAGTTTGACTGAACTGAACAGCAAACTGCTTCTGTTGCCATAAGGATACAAACAATCTGAAATGAGTTGCACTAATCCAGCACATTCATTCCCTTAATTCCTTTTGAAAAAATGGTAATGTCTCATAACTGACTAGGAAAGAAACTTCAGCAGATCAATAAAAATACATCAAGGTAATAATAACCACAGCTTCTATACAGAATTAAGTGATGAAGAATAAGGCACAGTAACCCAGATAAAGTTTTTCTATTGAAATATTTGCACAAAGCCAGTCTTCCTTTGATACTTGTCACTATGCCAACTATGAGGTGATATGAGAGACTGTAGTTTATTATTTTAATAGCTTTCAGAGTGCTAAATTGGTAAGAGTAATCCATAGCTTATGCAAGAGAAATTACATTTTTTATGTATCTTATTCTACTTGGTGGCTGAGAATCAACTTCTCTGTGAGACAATAAATACTAGGACAAGATCCAAAATGTTTAAAAGGAATTTTTTGAAAGGACAGAAAGACAAACAGATAAAATTTCTCTTCAATAAAGACTTTTCTTCCTCTCCATTGGAGAAATTTCTCCTCAATGGATAAAGTTTCTCCTGCCTCATTTTGAACAGTTTTCAGATCTTTCACTTATTTGGTGATTTCACCAAATGGTTATTTATGTGGAATACAACTATAACTCACCAAAATGTCTCTATTAGCAATTACCAGTTTTACTCGCAGCTTCTATAGCCACCTGCAAAATTGCTGTCAAGATTAATAACATTATTCATGTAGCATTTCAGATACTGTCTTTATCATATCTTAACAAATCTACTTTCCATGTAAAACTAAACTCATGTGTCAATAACTTTTAATTTCAAGTAGTAAGGGAAAGTTAGAAGGATTAGTAAACCAAGTACTTAAATTGAACTTGAGAAGTAACATGGAGTTGTATTTTTTACCTGTGAATTATTAAGTTTATATGTTTAACTTAAAAGCTGTGTTTTCTTCTGTTTTTCTGTGCCAGGGCATCAAGCAAGTCACAAAAGCTGTTACTGTGTTATCAAGAATAAAACTGAAATACCTTGTCCTTGAAAAAAACCATATTTTATAACGATCTATTAGATATTGTTTTCCCCTCATTTTATATTCTCTCAAGTAAAAGTCTGCTCAACTCTTCACGTGCATATGTAGCAGAGAGTGCTTCTAAAACAACAAGCCACGAATATAGATTGAGTCCATTTATTGCAATGGCTGTCCTGACAATCTTTCTAGAGTATGGTGAATATATGTTATAAAATAGTCATTACATATTTGGATAGAATATTAACATCCTTAATATTTAAATCTGAATAAAATATTAACAGGTACACATAACATTCTACACGATAGACCTTGGATGGCTTCCTTAAGGTCACAAAGCAAACCATGCTCCTTTTCCTTTACAACTGGTCATTCTTAAACATTTTCCAAGGTGTCAGGTATGGCATAAAGGATATACAGCATATTTAGTCTGATTTCTTTAGTGCTAATGAGCACTAAACTGATGTAGTAATGAGTTAGAAACCGCCACAAAGTCTTTGACTGACAAATGACACAAAATTGATTTAAGAGAATAGTTTCAAACCCCCCCATTAACATCCTGGCCTGGCTAAACCCCTGGAAGAGGCTATCCTTTCATGGAGAGAATCGCTGGCTAACACAGGTATACTACGACAGGTGGCTACGTTGGGGTTATGTTACTCACTCCACATGCTCTGTTTTTCAATTGAAATATGAAAAGGGCAAATACTGAATAGGAACAGAGGAAGGTAAAAAAAGGCTGGTAAAAAAAGGCCACCAAAGTACATTCATATTGTATGTAAGTGCTTCAATGTCCCACAATGGGCGGAATTTTTTTCTCACAGCTACTCTTGGGTAATATTGTCCTGTGTTCAGGCCAGCTATGTACCTGCAAGTCAGAAGTATGTCTGGGCAAAGAATTTAGCCCCAAGTTATCTGCAGTGCAGCTGATTCAGCTTAGATAGAGTCAGATGATGCCCAGAATTATAATAAGACATTAACTGAATCCTTAGGGGAAAAAAAAAAAAAAAAAGATAAGAGGAATGTACTGTGTCACAGGTTCTGCGCACACAGAAATGAGTGAAAAGTCTGATAAGAGACTCATTAAAAGAATTCTGACCCATTAAATTAAATAGAGCTGTGTACAAAGAATGGGCTGGTGGCAGAGCCCAAAGTGGAGGGGGAGGTTGGTTGCATGGGAGGAAAAGATCGGGAAGTCAAGAATGAGAAGTTCTGAATATTCCAGAGAAGCATACAGAGTCTGCAGTATTTCACCAAATTAGATGCAGATTTTTACTTTAAAAGTTGGTATTTTTGAAATTCCGAGCCATTTTTTGCAAAATCTAAATTGTGTATATGGTTTAAATAATGTTTCAAGAAGTATGCAGAATTTAGGGTCCAATACCTCCCAACTTCAGAAAGCAGAAAGCCCTCACCAGGTAGCAACATAAAAGCAAAACTTCTGTGCTCTTGTGTGGAGGGGTGATTGGTGGTTTCTTCATATTGAATACTATTTTTTTACTTTACCATCCTCTTTTATTTGGAAAAAAAAAAAGCCTTTTATTCAAGCGGAAATTTTTAGAACAGTGTTGACAGTCGTTAATACAACTGGGTCAAGAGACACTGCGAAAACTGGAAAAATAAAATTCTCCAATTCTCTAAATTCTCCATTCTAACACGCAAAAACCTTTTGTTGTTTTGTTCTTCATACTTTGTTAGAAACCCATGCTTAAATTTGATGAACTGTTTGTGGAAGCTAGAACAGAGGTGTGAAACTAGTGAAGTAGCTTAAAGATGACTCAGGAGATTAAGACAGTATTATCTAAAGGGAAGTGACAAGGGTATTTTAATAAAGACTTAACAAACTATTTATTTAGACAAAACATCTACAAATAAGATGTCCTTTTTAAGCAAATTACTTAACCTACCTAAAGCTTTAGGCACCTATGTATTCCGCTGTCTGTGGCAATGTCTTTTCCACTTTCTATTGGCATAGAAAGATCTGAACTAATAGGTAAGACTAAATGACTTAAATTAAGTGTTTAAAAGTAAATTATTCCCAGTCCATATTGCTGCAACAGCTAGAAAATAAATTAAAGAAATGGATAAATGGGCCTAGCTAAAAAGGTTGATTTTGAAAAGAAGTTACTGTCCCCAGTCATAAATCACTCCTACAATCCGCAACAGTTCAACTGAAATCAAGGGATTTTAAGTTTACAGCTGTAAGTAATATGTCATAGCAATTAAACATAAAGGTTTTACCTAATTTAAATGACAAATGGGTGCCTGAGTAGTGATAGGGTCTTATAATGGCATAATGCAATTTGAATGCTAATTGATTAGCAGATTGTATTGGACAAAAGTATTTAGTGATTTATTGCAGTGTTCTTTGATTAGATTTGTTACATTACCAAGAAGGGGTTTTTTTAAGTGAATCAGGTTTTTTTAAAGATTTATATATAACAGAATTGATATCAACTCTTAAATCTAGGTAGTGCATAGCAAATCTTAACCGTTGTAATAAGATAATGAAAACTGTTTATATAAAACCACAGATTTAAATACAGTTATGCTAATGCACTTTCCTGTAAAAAGCACAAAAAGAAGATACATTAAATTTCTATTTGAATTAGACATTCTTTCCACAATATGGCCTGAATGATTATATAAGGTTAAAAATAATGCTGTAATTTCTACATTTAAAAACCTCACGTGAAGGCACACATGTAGAAGTCTTAACTAGCCATTTCATTGAATTTCTCGTGAGGAGGTTTGGGATTAATTATGAGAATCTTATTCTGCAAACTTTTTTTTTCCCTTGGGGTTTGAACACCTGAAATTGCTAATGAAGCATCAATACTAGTCCAGCTTTGATGATAAATGTTACTGAAAAAGGTAAATCAAGGGCTTTTTGGGGACAAAATGCCCCAAGTCCTTAAATATCAAGTTTTAATGGTGTGTAAACATTCAGATTACCATGTTTGTCTTAATCTGTGCTGAATGAATTCAATATCAGTGTTCCCACAGCTGTACATACCAATTAATGGGATTATTAATTCAGTAATATTATATTTTTGTTATGTCTGAGACAGATATATTTTGTGGGAAGGATTAATTTAGTTTAACATTAAATGTATGAAACATAACTATCCACATCAATGCCCAGATCATTATTGTATCTACAAATTTTAATTTTACCATTTTACAATGCAATATTTTGGTTTAAACTTTGTTAGCTTTATATAGAAATCTTTACAGAGGAAAAGTAATGTTATCTCAGATTAAGAATGTACTGAGAAACAATGTAGATTCAAATTTACAATAGCAAGAGTTCAATTTTTCAATTAATACCTTACACTAATTAGATACGTTATTTAATTTATTTCTGTGGGTTGTGTGCTTTCACCTGTGCTGCTCTTTCTTCATTTTTTAACCTTATCTGCAGCACAGCAGAGAAATCATCCCACTTTAAGGCTTCTACTTAACTTTTCTTTGTTAGGAGATAGAATGTAAATTAACTGTAACTAATGTCTCTACATTTCTATTATGTCAAACTGAAATTAGTCTTAAAAGAATAAATTCCCTATCCAGAGAAACTTATCAGTTCCTAACACTTTTTTATGATTAACCAGATCTTGTCTACTTTTTGAATTTGATTCCTATTTTTAACAACTCTGATATTTATGTACATAATATGTAAAAGTGACTTTTTGGAGAATTATCTTTTGAGTTACATATACAGGAGAAATTCATAAATTCCCTAAGCTATCCCAGTGCCTGGGAAGTCTTTTAATTACAAAATCGTTTCACCTGGTTACAAAACTGGGGTGTACTATTTTTCCTATAGGTTATTAGATCTCAAGTGTCCTATTTCCCACCATCTATTTAAATTTCCCCTTGTTTAATGTTACTGGTCAGTTACCACCCAACCTTTTCTGGGTATTGAAACTGGAGCCATCCCCAGGACCCAGAAACTATTGACAGGTTAAGTACCAGCCTGATCGTATATAAAAAGTGTATAAAACAGCCTTTCTTTGTTCAGTGTTTATTTCTGAGGTACATCAGCTCTGGATTTATGATTTCCACTGGTGGTTACTGCTGTCTGGCAGCCATTCCTGGGATCTCCCAACCAACTCATTGACCTTACTGTTGCCCCAACTCTTTAACTCATTCTTGCCCTTGTCATGTGAACTTAATGACACTTCCCTTGGCTTATGACCAGACTCTCATTTTGCTTTCTGTGGCATTTGCTCCTTCAGTGTCTCCTGTTTAGCCTGATTCTTGTCTGTGTTATGTTTCCAGAGCATTAACCTCTCCAGCTTCATCTGTGCAAGTAAATTAAATGACTCCATGGCTGTGGTCTCAGTGTCAACCAGCCCATGCCAATACTATTCCTCTTCTTATTCACAAAAATAGGATAGTGAGATGTAAACCACCTACTGCATTATGAGAGTGTCCTCACCTGTGCAAATTCTCAAACTGTGCCTTGAAGTGATGCCAAGGACCATTCTAGTTTAAGAGTAAAGAGATTTGAGTTAGAGTGCCTGAGTAGCTAAAGTCACTGGATGGTGGCTAGTATGAATATAGCCTCTGGTCTGTAACTTCATTTTATCTCTGTTTGTATATCTGGTATCAGTCTCCAAATGTTTTACTCTGGTCTTCATTGTCCAGTTCAAGTGCCCGTGTGCCCCTGTACCTTCCCAGTGACAGTCATGCTACAGAGCTGCCTCTAGACATAGGTGCAATAGTAATGTATTTTGATTTTTGTCTATTTGGTTCTGCTGGAGCTTTTATTAATTCGTCTACCAATAAGGCAGTTGTAGCATGTAAAACACTGTAATGTGGTCTCATTTTCATAATAGAAATTTTACTCAATGACTCAATCACTCCAGCTCTGACAGCATGCAGTTTTCATACCCTCAAAAAACACTGCTGTTTTTTAAACCAAGATAAAAACTTTTACAGATTTTTCTACAAGGTCATATTTTTACTCCATATGCACTTTTTAAAGCAAAAATAAGTTATAAGACTTCTTTTGTGTATATTCAGACTTTTTCCTCCACCCTGAATCTACTAAGATACTACTACATAGGAGTACATGGTTATATGTAACGTGTATATAGTTACTAAAACTATGTACTAGTTTGTAAATTACAACATTAAAAGATATGTCTGTTAGGAATGGCAAAATTATCTGGGAATTACCTGTGAAAATGAAGGGGGGGGGGGGGGGAAGAAAAAAGAAATCAGATCACTATGTCCTGAAAATTATAATTTGGGAAAGAATCTTATCACATTTCCAGTGGGACTGTTATGTAAACAACCAAGAAGATGGAAGACCAACAGGGTCACAAAACAGGCTATAAATTTTATTTACTATACATGTATTTTACTAACTGAAGTCATTTAATCTAGCAGTGTGTGTATATACTTTAAAAGATCAGATAATTATTTTCAAGAGGTTGTACACAAGAATGAACAAAACCACTAGAATTTTTCATATAGAATGAAATAGAACAGAATAGAAATTTCAGTTGGAAAAGACCTATAATGATCAACTGCCTGACCAATTCGGCACTGACCAAGTTAAAGAATGTTGTTAAGGGCATCAATCCAAATGCTTCTTGAACACTGACAGGCTGGGGGCATCTAGGAAGCCTGTTTCAGTGTTTGACTGTGGCAACTGAGGCATGGACTCTCCACTGAAGTGCAGAAGGAAAGACCCTTTATTATTTCAATAGTACATACTTATGCTCTCACCAAAGCTCTTACTTCATCATTAGCAAATCAGCAATTAGACAGCTATCCACCTTTTCTCCTATCAGCATCAGACCACTCTAACACGAGCTGTGCAAACCAATCACCTTCTTGTTCATGCGCTGTTCACGCAGTGGTAACTTCTCACACTTCAGTACTTTTCCACAGTTCAGTGTTGCAGCTGTCTGTTGTTTTTCCCTGCCACCTTAACACAACTCAGCAGTTTCTTATTTTTCTTCCATGGCCCGTTTTTCATCAAAGCCTAGCTATTTCTCAGAGGCTGTGCGAAGCTGACAGGCTGATGTCTCCCACATTTGACCACTCTCTTGGTAAAGGCGTGCTTCCTAATGTCTAATCTAAACCTCCCCTGACACAGCTTTGGACCATTCCCAAGTGTCCTATCACTGGATACCAGGGAGAAGAGACCAGAACCTCCCTCTCTGCTTCACCTCCTCAGAAAGCTATAGAGAGCAATGAGATCACCCCTCAGCCTCCTTTCCTCCAAACTAGACAAGCCCAAAGCTCTTAGTGACTCTTCAGAGGACATGCCTTCCAGACCTTTCACCAGCTTTTTTGCCCTCCTCTGGAAGCATTCAAGGACTTTCACATCCTTCTTAAATTGTGAAGCCCAGAGCTGCACACAGTATTGGAGGTGCGATTGCACCAACACTGAATACATCAGGATAATCTCCTCTTCTGGCCAGCTGGTCATGTTGTGTTTGATGCACCCAAGGGTGGGTTTTGGTCTCTTGCTGCCAGGGCACACTGAGGGCTCACGTTGAGCCTGCCCTCAACCAGCACCCCCAGATCCATTTCTGTTGGTCTGCTCTCCAGCCACTCCTCTCCCAATTTATACTTGTGCCCGGCATTACTCCATCCGAGGTGCAGAATCCAGCACTTGGACTTGTTAAATTTCATCCCATTAATCATTGTCCCATGCTCCAATCTATCTAGATGCCCCTACAAAACATCTTGTCCCTCAAGGGAGTCAGTCTGTTATCCAGTTCGGTGTCTTCAGCAAGCTCGCTAATGGTGCATTCAACTCCTGCATCCAGATAGTTGATAGATCTATTGAACTGAACTGCCCCTAGAATTGAAGCCTGAGGCACACCACTGGTGACTTGTCACCCGCCAGAGGTAATCCCACTCACTACAACCCTTTGAGCTCTGCTCTTCAGCCAGTTCTTCACCCAACAAACCGTGAACCTGCTCATACCACAGATGGACAACTTGTGCAGAAGGATGCTGTGAGGGAAAGTATCAAAACCCTTACTAAAATAATAAGAAAATTTATATATTTTAATGAAGAAATTAATGTAAGTTAAAGGTTATTAAAAAATAATTCAGACATTATACATATTTTATATTGACTCCTAGGTATAATGGTTTTGTTTCTCTTTCCAAACGGAGTTATTCATCCACATGAAAATGATTTCTTCCTTTTTTGGAATCCAAAGTTTACTGATGCGTAATTCAAAAAATTAGAAAACAGAAATTTTAGTCAATATTGTTTTTCAGGCTTGCTTCACTGTTACTCCATGTGAATGGTAGTCCACAGGTAGCTAGTACTGTTAAGCAGATGGAGTACACAAAAGATTGTAAGACTAAATGGCCAAGAACTGACAGCTCTTGCAACTCACTGAGCCATTTAAGATGAGCAATGAGTCAGAGCTGGAGTCCTACTGAGAAAGATCAATAGTGAATGCATTACCATAGTTATTTCCAATGACAGGAATAATAACGCAGTATTTATTTCTGGCACAAGGTTGTTTCAAGCATCATTTTTTCCCCTCTCATGATTTGGGATGTACCTCATTCTAGTGCAAAATAGAGATATCTCACTGTGTTTAATACGATGATTCCACTCAATCTAGCTACTAAATACATTTTTTTCACATTATGTTGGTTAATTAAACTTTCTGTGAAGATTGTGGTAATTGAGTATAAGGCTCCCATTAACAGCAGTAAGACTACAAGGCAGTAATGTAGCTTTCTACAGTTTTAGCACTCCTCTCTGTGAAATAAAGGGGAATAAACAAACAACTAGCCTGCAGCTTTATGTCAGCTGAAACACAGAAAAAGTAGGTAAGAGGAAAGAAATCAAAAACATTTCTCCTAACCTAGGAAAGAGACTACATGGATAGGACAAGGACAGTAAAGCTAGGAATAATTCAAACATTCCTGTCGGGATGAATTTTTGCTCACTTTAGCCTCTATGGTCTTTAATCTGTTGACTTTCACTAAACGCTTTAGATCCTAAAACTCTTTGACACATTCTCACTCTTTTTCCTTTCCCTAGTAAGCCATCATGAATATCCCGTGTTGAAATGTAAATTGGCAGCTATTTTCTTACTTTCTATGCGGTAAACTTCTTCAAGGATATTATCTAAGAGCCTATAAGGAATGAAGGAAAAACCATGACTAGAATTAAAACTGAAGGCTTTCTAGCTTCTGGTTCTGTGATTTATGATCATCTAAAGTAAAATATCCCTCATATAAATATCTGGAAGTGCACTTTACCATTTAAAGTTAACACTTCAAGTTTGGTAAAAGGAATCCACATCTCCTAATTTTTAAAACCCTAAAGGATTCTTTATATACATTTTTCAGTAAATTTTGAAAAACAACTTTACTTTGACGTGTTTATTGTCAATCATCTTGATGTGTTTTGCATTAAATGTCAACCCCTTGTCACATGGGTGCAATTTTATTTTACAACTTATCTGTTGATACCTTAGGAAGTGTTTTGACTTCCCATAAATTGGGGGTTACTTTCAAAGATTTATATATCTATTAAATAACATTTAGAATATTACCAGGAATTTCAAAGACTAAGAATTAAAGTAGGATAAAGAATGGAATTTTTTTTAACTGCTTCTCAGTTTGTTTTCTCAGGTCACTTGCCTCCAGCTTTTTCTGATTTTCTCCTGATTCTTTTAGGTGGAATCTTCTTGTTTTACCAAAGCTAACAATAAGACAAGTGTGAGACTGCTCTTCCTTACATTTAAATTTGGGTGTTCTTAGCAGTGCTTTTATCAAAACCATCAGAACTTGTTTGACATCACAATTTTAAAATCTTCATTCAGATTAGAAACTCTTGCCTCTGCCATTGTTATTTACAAATTGGATTGATAAAGGAAGGAACTGAAAAAGATATTGCTCATTCCCAATTTATTCTATTAATTCTGGGCTATGTTCAGCCAGATGGACAGACATCAACATTCAGATAGTGGAGAACAGCAGTATATTATTAGTTGAGTGCATCTTGGAAATCACAGGTACTTAGATTTTCCTTAGATCCAGCAGGTAATCAGGGAAAAGAAATTATGAGTGCATGCTTCCACAGAAAGTACAAAGTGGATTTCCAGGTTCTAGTAAGTCAGTTCTGTTCTTCAGTTGTCAAATGGTGCAAGAACAAAACTTGTTCCTGAAGTTTTCTTGAAAATGTGCCAAGTGCTTTACAAGCATGCTAAGAAAAAAAAAAATCTAAATTTGTTATTTTCTAATGATTTAACTCTTCTGATTTTATAATTTTTCAAGGAAAATACATGCCTTCTGAAGGCATAATAGTCATAAATAGAAAATCTTCCTTTAATCTTAGTGATCTGAAATGGTGATATCACCAATCACATTCCAGTTTTACATAACTCAAATTTGAATATTCCAAGTATGGCATACATCTACAGAAGCATAAACAATAGGTAGGCTTTCCATGACCCTGAATGATTTTCATAAAGAGTTATATTTTAGGCATAATAAGAATTTATTCTTAAAATATTTATGAAGATATAAATTCCCTGAGAAGTCTCTGAATGGGATGGTAAAAGTTGTGAGTTGCCAATATAGAGGAGGGAAATGAGGCAACATGTGGCTAGCAGTCAGATAAGTCCAGTAGCCCCTGCTTCATATGTAACAGCCATGAACTTCTGTTGAAAAAAAAAAAGTGCTGAAGAAGAAGATTATGACTACCAGGAGCCACTGCTTTGTCCCAGACATCATCACCCACTGTTGAGGTAAAACTCCCAAGTGATTCACCTCAGTAACCATCCTCAGGGTGCTGATTTTCCACGTCAAGCTCCCTGGCCAGAGACTTCAGGTATTTGCCTAATCTTACATGTCCCAGAAAGCTCCTGAACTGTTCCAGAAAGCAATTACTTTCAGAAAATGTTAATATTATAATTTCTCTTATCCTACACCTTATAAACATTCAATTTTAAAATCTATATGAACACAAAGAAGGTCACATAAACCTTCAGACATTACTTTTTCTAAAAATGGGGACTACTTTGATGTTTGCCTGTTTACCAGATACTCTGTGTTATTTGAGAAGGAGATACTTCTTCCCGAGGCAAATCCAGCTGCCTGTTCTGCACTGAATTAAGCCATGAACTTTGGAGCAAAGCAATAAGCTTGTAAATGTGTTAAATAAAGCTCAGCATCTACTCAGATGTTCTCTCTGACTACTACACTGTCAGGTAACAAGATTGTGTAGGTTCAGCTGAATCTATTAACAGGCACTTTTGCAGTCAAGAAGTACTTGTTTGTGTGCATTACTAAAATTTTGAATAGCAACCATGATTCTCTTCTATCAGATATGAATTATCCCTTTAAATCTGCCACTCAAAAACTTCTTTTAATATCTTGTTCTTGTTTGTGTTGTTCAGACTGGATTTCATTTTCTCATGCACTCTGACAGAGTGTTTTTCTCAATCAAATACAAAACAAGTGGTTTGAATAGCATCTGGAAAATTATATGTCTACTTAACCCCTTGAATACCTTGCCAGGTATAAATATCACATGGCCAAGATCTAATGTCTGCAGTTAGGCATGTCCTTCACTTTTTTCTGCCTTGAGGCAGGTTTTACCATCACAGCCATGAATAAACTCAGGGGGTTCTCCAATATTCCCTGTTACTTCACCCAGAAGGATGCCTTTTGACCTTGCCCTAGTAATGGTCTATTCCGTCAGTGAATAACAATACAAATATCTACAGATTTTCTAGAATCAAGAAGTAAAACATTTTGAAAACCATACAGTTAAATGGGTGATCCTGGGTTAAGTTCAATGATTACTGTGTGCTGACCTACCACTACCATCAAGTCTGAGAAACACAGTGTGTAAGAAGGTTGACCAAAGCTAACACAACACCCAGGTATGTCTTTTGTCTCAAATCTAGAAGGAAATAAGTTTCTGAGAGACCACAGGCATTTTTAATATCTGGGGGTTGAAGCAAATCTGATCATCAATCTGTTTTATATAGTCTTCAATAATTCATTTCCAGTAGTTCAAAGCAATTGTTAATTAATTTGGTGACTTCTGAATATTCCCATTGGATGAATATCAACATCAAAAAAATAAACCCTGGAACCCAATTAGGGCAAGTAATTAGGAAGATGTCTGAAGATTATAGTCCTTGTTATGTGCTTGTTATGTCAAATAATGTAGGATTTTCTAATCTGCAACCACCATTCTGGCACTTTGTGGCTATTTATCAACTACATATCTGATATATATATATGTATTTAAATAAATAACTACAGGAAATAAAACAGAAGCTCAAAAAGATATTTGATGTGCTGAATTATGTTTATTATGAATAATATATTTTATATATAATGTATATTTTATTGTTCTTTAATATTACAATCTTTTGGAATATGTCAATATTTGCAGATTCCCTAGTGGTTTTGGTCTGTTCCATTCATTTGTCTGACTTCATTATTTCTACCATAGTATGGTAGGTGGATATATTTCAGAATTTTCTTAATGAAGGAAAGGAAATCACAATAAAACACTACATAAACACTGCAGAAAAAAATTAATTAAGACATGTCTTTTACTACAGATATTGCACCATACTTCAGGCCAGACTACTGTCTTCAAAATAATAAATCTGGCTTCTGGCCATAAGGAGACGATATGGATGATTTTAATTATTTACTTCAAATCATGTAAAAGAAGTTCATGAAATTAAAATAAGACCTGAAATTCTAATATAAGACAATAAATATATCTTTTTTGATTATTTCTTTTTACTCATGTTGAAAGTACTAGAACCTTTGAAATAAATCAACATCAGCTGAATGTTGTACCGCTGCAGCAAAGAATCTCAAGCAAAGAATCACAAGAGAAAGGGAAGATACTACTTCTATTTATAAAACACTTTTTACACATAATAAACTTCAAACTGATCAGCTAAAACACTAAGAAAAATCAATAATATTCCTAGTATCTTTCAGGTGAAAAAGATGAAGAAGATGGCATTCTCTGCCCTTTGCATATACACTACCTGTGACCATTTAAAGACGACCTGCACTTACTTTGTGCTTAATCCCTTAGAGAAGCTTCTCAAAAATTACAGTTTACTCCTGAAATAAGTGACCAAGTGCCCCCAGTTTTAATGGACTGTATCAGCCTCACAGGGATTGTTACTGGAACATTAACTTGTCCCTTTTAAAGACACAAACTGGAAAGACACAGTATTTGATGACTTTCCAAAAGAGGACCATCTAAAGAATGTTCTCCCATAATCCAAAACCCAGCATGCAATTCACACAAGAAGACTGTAGAGACAGATTCACCCTTTTCTGAATGCTAGAGCTGAAGCTGAACAGCTTTATCTGTGTTTGCTGAAGATACTGAATGTGTATTCACAGCCATTAATAATTCTTCACCAGCAGATCAGAACAATGAAACTCAATGGCTTAGGGCTGTTAATTTTCAGCTACCATGAAAAATCATAAGGATCTCATCCAGTTTAGCGTGTGAAGTAACAAATGCTTTTTGCTAGATATCAAATGCTCTCAAACTCCATAATGAAAACAAATGTCTGAATAAAGATTCATATAGCATAACTCAAAAGACCATTTAAAGGGTAACTGATAACAATAATCACAAAGAAATTTGTATTTGACATAGAATTCTTTAAAAGAAATAGCATGAGCTCCCCAAAAGAGTATTCTGAAGACCTAACAAAGAACAAAATTTTACAGAAAAATGTAAAACAATCCTTTTATAACCTATGACTTTTTTTTTTTTTTTTTTTTTTTTTTAAATAGACTAATTATTTAACTTAAATGAACTTCTTATACACTGCATTATATGTCTCAAACCAACATGACATCACTTTACCCACAACCACAATGAGAGGTTTGGCAGGAAACTTTCTCCCATACTTAAAAAAGTAGATCAGGGAAACAGAAGTTTAAAAGGAAAATATTGGAGAGAGAGTATCAATGTGAAGAATTGTTCTGGCATCTAAAAATTACAGAGTATGATTTTTGCTATAGATACTAAGCGAAATCATAGTCAGTAAATGAGGTAAATTTCTCTCATTTCCTACAAGATAAACCTATGAATTATGATAGAGTCATTATGTAGACTATAATTTCCACATGAATAATCCAAAAAGTTTTTAGCTAACATATCACTCCTCAATAATGCTATAGAATTCGATATATATATGTACAGTGTCTCACTATCCAATTAAAAAATCAAGATAATCTAAGCAAAGGGTAATCTCAAGCATTTCATAACCATGCATACTTATGAGGTTTTAGAACAATTTAGCTTTATGTACATCAAAAGGATAAAACCTGATGTTCTATGCTCATAATATGTTGAAGTTTTACAAGAACTTCATATTAAATGAGCCACAAGAAATTAAAGTCAATCAGACCCTGATAACATTCAGTTGTGCCATTTGGATGTTTCAGCATCAGTTAAGAAGATGATGGTAGATAAAAGGAATAGAAAAGAAATAAAAAGACATTTTTGCAGATCGAGGTTGTTACTACAATATGCAGACAAAGCACATTGATATACCACTCCAGTTTGAACTAATGTTTAGTGAAAATATATGGTGAAGAGATACTTACAGTAAATGTAGTCACTGGCAAGTTTGGAGACTGAAAATAAAAGGAAAGGGAAAAGCAGGATATTCTGCTCATGCACGAATTCATTGTGGAGGAAAGGATATTTGTTATTGTTACTTATCAGACCAAAAAAAAAAAAAGTTAAAAAGAGTGTGGAGAAAGCTGAAGATCGTGGAGACACCTAAAATAAGATTGAGTAATTCTGACAAATATTCAGAAAGAATAGCTTTTCACACACTGAATATAGAAGACATTTAGGGTTTTTTTTAAAGGATGAGGGTTTTTTTAAAAACAAATGAGTTGTTCAGAAATGCAAAGGAGAATCTTACCTGGATGAAAACGTTCTGGAGAAGGGTTTGAATGGGTCCCATATTCAGATCAATAAATCAGATACAAGATGATTGAGCAGTTGGTAAAAGACTGTTGTGTGACCTAAGGTTTGATGTCAAGACTGTACCAATAAAGATCTGCCAGCATCCATCATCCAACTATCTTACACACAGAGCTCTGAGGAACTGAGGCAAAAGCTACAGTACAATCTCAGCTCATCTGTAATACCTGAATAAAGAGTTTATACGGGGAATAACTTTCTCCTTTCCTGTTGAAACTGTCACTTATTTTTTCCATCTTATTTCTGTCATCAACATTCATTTTTAGCTTGTTAGTTGCCAGCCCAATACTTTCAGCTGCTCTTTAATAAACTCATTTATAAGTATGGTAAATGGAAACACTTGCTTAAATCAACCCTGAACATAATGGTCTCTGCCTGTATCATACATCATGAGGAAAAACTTCTTAAATGACTGCTATTAAGACAAGCAATTTGGCAATAAAATAATTTTCTTGATATTAGAGGCTAATTACCTCTGATTGCAATATGTGGTCTGTTACCCTTTTAATAGTTCTAAGATTTTAATAACATTTTAACTTTCATGATGATTCTCAAGTTAAATAAAAATCTTCATACTAATCATATTAAAAGTAATCAGACAAGCTCTAATTTTCATAGAGCTAGGTTAAAAAAATCAGTGGGAAAAAGCATGACATCCTATTCTCTCTAAGCACAATATATAAATGAATTAAATAAAAAGTTAATTAATCTTAGTTTTTGGCAGGACAATGCCTCTGTGCTATATCAGAAATCCCAGAGAGTCAAGGTGGGAGAGAGAAACAATTAAGCAACACATTTTTAAATGTATGTTTTCATGTTTGCTTCTAGCTTTAAAATTTTTAAATGGGTTTAATTCTTGCTTTGCACTGAGCAAAAGAAAAAAAAAAAAGCAGAACAAAACAAGACTGATAAAATTGAAAGTATCAATTTTGTGCAAATATATACTTAACTGTTTGAAGTAAAACATAAACTGTCTTTCTGAAACTATACAGAAGATGCATATTGGAATTAGGATATTTCATCCCTTATATTTTGAACAATTGCTCAAACTGAGTATTGTTTCATGAACCTTTTTCTTTTATTAGTTCTCTTTTATTATACCCATAGAACTTGGACACAAAAATGCTGTTTGAGGATAACATTAAAAAGACAAGTTTAAGAACAGCCCTTCCTTAATAAAATAGAGTCAATTATTCCACTACCCCTTTTCGGTTCTCCATCTTAACGTACAGAAATGTTGTTTATTTTACCTTCTGTATACAGCTTCACATTTATAAGTCTCAAATCCTTCTCACTTGGCTGCAATCTCTACTCCTGTTATTCTCTCTGGCTGCTTTTTACAGCCAAGTTGTAACATTTGTTGATGCTCCAAATTGCCTCTCATCTTCTAGTTTAATCATGGGCAGTTTTCACAAAGCAGCACCCAACAAAGTTATAAAACAAATGTCCAGAAGAAGAGTTTGTTTACCCATTGAATGAAGTTCTGATTTAGCAACTATATCCCACAGTGGTAAAGTGTTTTACTTAGTACACAATCATCTTCTGTCCATACTATTTCAGGTCTTTTACAGCTTACCACTTGAACAGAAGGAATCAATCCTGTCAGACAGTATGTGTGCCAAAACCACAAGGGAAAAAATGAGGTGAAGAACAGAGGGATTCCCCTCACTGACTGGGGATATTACTGAACTTCAAATAATTAACTTAATTCTAAAATACTTAGTTTCTGATAAATAGTTTGAAAGTTTAAAAAAAAATTGCTTAACTAGTAAAAATTTAAATACTAATGGCTTTTATATTTTAAGTCAAGTTAGAAAATCTAAATAAACCATTACATTCACACTGGTTTATTTCTAAAATATTCATATGTTAACAAGTCCATCTTTCTGAAGAAAATTCCTGCCATCTGATGTTGACAATACACCTTTTATGAAGAGTCAATAGTATTTATCAGCAAAAAGCAACTGAAGACCAAGCAAACTTGGTATTTGCACAGAAAAAGGAAGTGGTTCTTTCATTGGATATTATATTGGATACATAAAGAATATTTAAATAGCTATTCCCTTTTGTAGTTTTCATAGACTTTATTTTTATTACTTCTTATCACACAAAATTCTGTGACTGCCCTCTGGCCCTACTTATTCTGCTAATATTGAAAAGTACGATTTTCCATTAGTAAACTTAAAGTCAGGAAAAAGAACTTCTGAATATTTTTTATGAATATTAATGTGAAATGGCTTGACTCATTTTTAAAGTGAATACATGCTGTGCCTATAGATTCTGCAAATTCAGATGTACTCCCTGCTAAAGAAGCTATGGTGCCCTGATCAAAATCACTGCATTAAAAAAAAAAAAAAAAAAAAAAGTCATAATTCTGTGTAAAATGAGTTGTAAAAATATTTAAAGTTTGATTCTTTTTTCCTATTTCATGAAAGCCTCAAAGTTTAATTAACTTAACCACACAATAGTACAAGTTAAATTATATGCATTGCCAGTGTTGATAAAGCACAGGTTATCATGATTAACTATAACAGTATAAAGCTTTATATAAAAAACTATGCACACAAATAAGCAGAATATGGCCCCAAAGTTATTGCATGGATTGAACACTAGACACAGTCCTGTGTGTTAATCTTCTCTGTTTCTAAGACTTGTGAAAACTGTCTAAACAAATTTTCAAAAATTTCAGTAACTCTGATATAATCTATTAATCTTTTGGTCACTCAGAGTGGGACACAGGCTTTGCTAATATACTTCATATGAATAGACTTACTGTTCAGTATCACAAAATCAAAATTTTTATTCCTTGGTAGTGAAGACTACTAGTCTCTTGGCTTTCTTGATTCTGGAAATTAATTCATTGGATCACAGGTAAAAAATGTTTTAAAGTCAACCCGCTTTCATCTTTTCAATCACTTTAGGTGTTGAAGTCCAAAAAATTAAAAAGAGAAAAAGAATTATACCTCTTCTCCCTCACACCTGAACCAGACACATTTTCTACCCATAGGTCATTCTCTCTCACCACAGCACTTGCAGAGAAACAAAAATTGAACAGATATTCCTAGTTATATAGTAAGAAAAATTTCATTATGAGGAATATCAGCTTTTGAATGTTTTGTGCAGAGAATCTCTGGAATCTCTTTCCTTGAAGATACTCAAAACTCAACAGGATGAATCTCCAAGAAATCTGCTTTAATAGGACCTGCTTTAAGAAGAGGTTGACCTACAAGGACCTCCGGTCCCTTCTAATCCAGATTATTCTATCATTCCGTGCTTACACTTTGGTTTTATTTATTTGGGGGGCATTTTTGCTGTCTTTGACATCTTTGATATACAATCTCAGAAACCTCCTAAATCTTGTACAACCCATTTGAACTTACTACTTTCTAATAACAGATTCAATCAGATATTCATATTAAGGACTTTATTCTCCAACAGAAGTTCTTGGTGATGTCAATGGCATCATAAAAGAAAATTACGGGCAACGATTAATAAAAGTTAATTTCAGTAACAGCTCAGATGAATCATTTGGCAAGGCACTACTTCAGGATCTCTGTGGTGGAAATAGAAATACACACTTAACTTCTATACCTTCTGTGGAAGAAACTAATTTGACATCTGACATTTTTTGCTAACAGTTCTTAAGGTTTTTCTACCTAAAAATCACCTTTCTTTTAGAAAAGTTTGTAATCCTTTGCTATAGTGCTGAAGGAGAAGAGAATGGAAAATTGTAATCTTCAGTAAAAATATTTTGTCTCTCTTATATTGATATAAATCAGTCTAGCTCAGTATGGCATGACAGAACATTAGTTTTGTTTGAACTTGTGAAACTTTTCTGAGATATCAAGTCATTGAATTGATTTAGTGATCCAAAGCTGAAGAGATCTCACATAACTCTGTGGTCTGGAGTAGACACATACATGAGGTTTGTAGTTAGAATATTCAGAAAGTTATGATGAGTAAAAAACAGTGACTTGACTTTTAAATAGGCATTCCATGTGTTTTTTGGGGAAACTTGTTAACAGGTCAAAGGCACAAGTAGTGTTCTCCTCCATTCCTTCAGTTGCGGGGATGGATGAAGAAGATTACAGGAGAACTCAACAGATGAACTTGTGGCTCCGAAACTGGTGGTACCGTCAGGGCTTTGGATTTTTCAATCATGGGTTAGTATACAGGACACCAGACCTTTTGGCATTAGATGGGGTGCACCTGTCCCAGAGGGGGAAGAGGATCTTGGGGCAGGAGTTAGCTGGGCTCATTGTCAGAGCTTTAAACTAGATTTGTAGGGGGGAGGGGACAAAATTGGAACTCCCAGACATAAGACCCAGGGTAGATTACCAGAGTTTGTGGGCTGCTGTGCCAGCGATGATCCTCACTCTGCCATCTCAGTGGAGGCAAGGGATGGAGACGTGCAACCCAACAAAGATACAAGGGATATTGATGGATCAGTATTTGTGATAACACCTGTGAAAGGTCAGGCCAGACTTAGGACCTCTAAATGCAAAAAGGTGCTGGGGACATCAGCCCATCTGAAGTGCATGTATACCAATGTACACAGCATGGGGAACAAACAGGAGGAGCTTGAAGCCATGATGCAACAGGAAAAATATGATGTAGTGGCTATTACAGAAATATGGTGGGATGTCTCCCATGACTGGAGTGTGCCGACTGATGGCTACAAGCTCTTTAGAAGGGATAGACAAGGAAAGAGAGGTGGTGGGGTGGCTGTATGTTAGGGACTGTTATGATTCCTTTGAGCACAAGTATAGTGAAGACAGGGTGGAGTGTCTTTGCATTAGAATCAGGAGAAAGGCCAACAGGGCAGATGTTGTAGTAGGAGTCTACTATAGGCCACCCAACCAGGGAAGAGAGGTGGATGAAATATTCTATAGGGACTATAGGAGAAATCTCACGATCTCTTGCCCTTGTTCTTGTGGGAGACTTTAACTTCTCAGACATCTGCTGGAAATACAGCACAGCAAAGTGAGACCAGTCCCGGAGATTCCTGGAATGTGTGGGAGATAACTTCCTGGCACAGCTGGTGAGTGAATCGACCAGAGAAGGTGCCCTGCTGGATCTCCTCTTTGTGAACACAGAAGGACTGGTGGATGATGTGGTGGTTGGAGGCCGACTAGGGCACAGCGATCATGAAATAACAGAGTTCTCTATTCTTAGAGAGGCCAGGAGAGTGGGAAGCAGAACGGTCATCCTGGACTTCCAAAGGGCTGACTTTGTCTTGTTTAGTCACCTGCTTGACAGGATCCCTTGGGAGACAATCCTGAAGGGTATAGGGGTCCAGGAAGGCTGGGCACTCTTTAAGAAGGAAGTCTTAATGGCACAGGAGCAGACAGTGCCCAGGTGCTGTAAGAGAACCCAGTAGCAGAGAAGGCCACCCTGGCTGAACAGGGAGCTTTGGCTGCAACTCAGGGAGAAAAGGAGAGTTTACGGCCTTTGGAAGAAGGGGATAGTGACTCACAATGATTACAAAGATGCTGTGAAGCTATGCAGGTGGAAATCAGGAGGTCTAAAACCCAGCTAGAAATTAATCTGGCTTCAGCAATCAAGGATAACAAGAAATGTTTCTATAAGTATGTCAACAGCAAAAGACCAGGGAGAGTATCCATCCCCTGCTAGACACAGGAGGAATGAGTGATGGTAATGAGCGATGAGGTGAAGACTGAGGTGCTTAATGCCTTCTTTACCTCAGTCTTTAATAACAAGACTAGTTGTCCTGAGGGAATCCAGCCTCCTCAGCCAGGAGACAGAAACTGGAGAACGACCCCCCTGCAATCCAGGAGGAGACAGTCAGTGACCTACTGCATCACATAGACACACACAAGTCTATGGGACCAGATGGGATACACCGGAGGGTGCTGAGGGAGCTGGCTGGGGTGCTCGCCAAGCCGCTTTCCAGCATTTACCAGCAGTCCTGGCTGACTGGGGAGGTCCCGACAGATTGGAAATTGGCCACTTGTTACGGAGGCTTCCAAATAAGCAACCCACCACCAATTTAAAAAAATAAATAGATTTATTTTTTTCATAAAACCACCAGTCAGCTCTCCGTAGATTACAGATCCAGATGTCCACAAGAGGAGAACAGAATAACTTTCTGGGGTTTAACAATAACCTGAAATACTTTACAAAGCCCCACTCCCCGGGGGTTTAACGACAACCCCAAACGAAAACTTCACTTCGTGGGTTTAACGAGAACCCAAAACGAAAAACAAAGCTTCACAGCCTAGGGGTTTAACGACAACCCCAAACGAAAACAAAACTTCACTACCTAGGGTTTAACAACAACCCAAAACGCTCTATCACTCACCTAGAAAGTGAGGGCTCTCAACCTCGAGGACCTGCTCAGGGCAGCGTCCCGACCCAAAGTACCTCGAGGAGTTTCCTTGGGCAGCGTCCTGACCCAAGGGGAGAGTCCTGACCGCAGCGTGCTGCTCCAGGGGACGAGCTCAAAATGGCTTCCCCAAGGGACTCCGTTTATACCCAGACCGAATCTGACCTGTAGTCAATAGCAGCTCCCATTGGCCAAAGGTCTCAACTACCGCGAGACCCTGAAAACAAAGACAGCCAAAAGCTGCCACGTTTCAACAACCAGGAAGCTCTGTTTTCACTGGGCGGATGCACCTGCCACAATCCACCCCGTGACTACAGTAATGATTCAGCTGGTTTCCTTGGAGTGGTGGCGCAGTCACCTCTTGCCTCCAAGGTTAAAAGGGAGCGCGGTCTGGTGAGTCTCCATGCTCATTATGGATTGTCATCCCTAGGTAATTATACAGTCAAAATTGAAAAGGCTGATTAACCATTCTAACAAAACAAACAATCAATGCCCAATATAACAACACCAAGTCCAATCATATTCTTCTGAGGGCTGTCAATTTCACAAGACTCCTTCACCACCCTGTTGTCATCAGGATCTTGATTGTCCATATGGATCCCCACAGCCAGGCAAGATGTCAACATCATCCATTCCTCTGAGGTCCTAATAAAAAAAACAAAACTAGGCCTCGGATCAAAACCCTGGCATCGAGTTAAAAATCAGGGATTATCCATTGGACACTAATTCGGTGGGTTTCCTCACCTTTATCTAAAGCCTCCCAGGCATATAAACCCCTAGATTTTACCAGGACCATAGGCACAATGCCAACTAAGAGCAACTTCACCATGACAGGCTGGCATACATATCGCTCAACCATGCCATTGGCTTGAGGGTAATATGGTGTATAAAACACCCACTCAATACCTTCCCCTTGTGCCCAGTCTTGCACCACTGCAGCTGTAAAATGTGACCCATTATCACTCTGAATACATTCAGAAATGGACAAAATACCAAACCATCCTTTTAAAACTTGGACTGTTTGGCCTCCAGTAGCTACATTAACAGCTGTAGCCATAGTTAGTCCCAATATCACCTCTACTCCCACCAAGATGTACCTTCTTCCATGAGATGGCTTTAAAGGACCAACATAATCAACTTGCCAGGTGCTCCAAAGTGCCTTACCTTCTTTAATATGTTGGGCTGGTGCTTGATTTGGATGGTTAATCTTAAGCCTCACTTGACATTGTGGACAAGCCATAAGAATTGCTTCACACATCTTCATTGGCACAGGCCATCCCCAGGACTGACACCCATAACAGAGATCTATTTTCCCTGAGTGACCTCGCTTAATATGTAGCCACTCAACCAGCCGATCCCAATCTCCTTTGTCACTATTAACTACCCTAATTTGGGCCAAATGATCTACTTGTTGATGCCGTTTTGCAGCAGGGGTTCCATCTCTTACATGGCCCTTTACCCACTCTGTATACCGCTGTTCAGCCTCCTTAAATGAATGGAAGAAAATAACAAAGGTCTAACTGGTCCTTGTGGTCCCTTCTGAAACACGCCACAATAAGAGGCATGTTCTGCAAATCCCCACTCCACTCTCAACGGGTCCTGTGGATGTAAGGGCCCCAACTTCTGATAAGTTTTAAGTTCATCCTTTAAAACATTCAGGGCCTCTGTATGCTGTAACGTCCAGTCCCATGCTCTATCTTTCCGCAGCAAACCATATAAAGGGCAGGCAATTACCGAAGACCCTGGTATATGCTTCCTCCAATAACCCAACAGTTGCTGCAGTTCTACCTTATTACCTGCTATCTGTCCCTTCTCAATAACTGATAAAATATCATCAGATACTACAATTGCTCCAGCCACCCACCAAGCTCCTAAAAATTTAATTTCTTGTCCAGGACCTTGACACTTAAAAGATGGAATATCTAACCCATTTTTAGTTAACAGGTCCCAAATAATCTCAGCCACTTGTCCTACCTGTTCTTTAATATTTCCACCCACCAATATATCATCTATATACTGATATATATGAACACCCAACAGCATCTCCACCATATCAAGAAGCTTGGCCAAAGTATTATGAGCAATAGTGGGAGAATGTTTATACCCTTGTGGGAGTCGATTGAAAGCATATTGATTCCCCTCCCAGGTAAAAGCAAACTGAGGCTTATCTTCATCTCTCAGAGGAATCATAGGAAACATATCTTTAACATCTAAAGCAGCCATCCATAAATGGGCAGCTACCTGTATTGCTGCTACTACTGACGATATATTTGGGACAGCAGCTGTTAAAGGTGGAGTATTGCTGTTCAATCTCCAATAATCAATTGTTAACCGCCAGTGCTCATCTAGCTTACGGACTGGCCAAACTAGAGAATTACAAGGAGAATGTGTTCTCACTAGGGGACATTTTTCTATTGCCCCCGTCACACCTACTATATTTGTAAATTTCCTCAATGGTTTAAATCCTAACTCAGTGGCTTGTTGTCTATTTAAAACACTAACTTGAGCCCCTATGTCAATTGAAAACTCCAAACTTATCCGTTTAGGACCCACAGGAATATATATGTAAGGTTCCTTATCAGCGGACCATTGGCAGGAATTCACCATGCGGAGTGGGTGGCCCAATCCCCAAACCGCAGCTACCAGTTTTTTTAACTCTCTCAACTCCTCCCTCAATGCCACAAAAGGGTTAATTTTCCCTTCCTGAGGGAGTACAGTTACCTGCGTTTCCCTTTGGTTTTGAGTTTTCCCCTCCAGCAATTCCACCAACTTTAAGATATTATCAGTAGACCGCCCATGCAACCCGGCCCGGGGCACCCCCAGTGCCAGTGCCTTCTGCCAAAGATCATTCCTTCCTGACTCATAAAATCGGCCTAACTTATCTTGGGGCAATTCAGACTCTCTACGAGCAGGCTGTTCAGCGGGGGAAGCTGTTCGACTAACTTGTCGAACCCTCCGATTTTCACCCCCACCCCCACTCAAATCAGTCCAGCCCATCTCTCTAAGGGACTGGATATGTATCTTTAAGGCATCCGGGAGCCCTCTGATGAGAGGTTTAAGGTGGCTGGGATCCACCGACACCGCAAGCGGAATTCCACACCACCCCCTCTCATCCATCGCCTGAATACAAGCCACTTCTTGTACTCCCTCCGCCAGCTCCAACAGTCCCTTTACGCTCTCCACTGCTGCAAAGTAGTCCTGCGCCTGAGTCAAGCAAGCACCTAATATGGCGCACATTTTTCCTTCGTTTCTGCTTATCCACCAACTTCCCCGGCTCTGTTTCAACTTTCTCACAACTTCTACCGGGTCAAGCCGCCTCTCTTTTACCCACTGTATCTCTAAAGGGGAAGGGGCACGACTATATTTCTGTAACAACTCCTCTATTGACATCCTGCCGACTACGCCAATTGTTACGGAGGCTTCCAAATAAGCAACCCACCACCAATTTAAAAAAATAAATAGATTTATTTTTTTCATAAAACCACCAGTCAGCTCTCTGTAGATTACAGATCCGGATGTCCACAAGAGGAGAACAGAATAACTTTCTGGGGTTTAACAATAACCTGAAATACTTTACAAAGCCCCACTCCCCGGGGGTTTAACGACAACCCCAAACGAAAACTTCACTTCCTGGGGTTTAACGGGAACCCGAAACGTAAAACAAAGCCTCACACCCCAGGGGTTTAACGACAACCCCAAACGAAAACTTCACTTCGTGGGTTTAACGAGAACCCAAAACGAAAAACAAAGCTTCACAGCCTAGGGGTTTAACGACAACCCCAAACGAAAACAAAACTTCACTACCTAGGGTTTAACGACAACCCAAAACGCTCTATCACTCACCTAGAAAGTGAGGGCTCTCAACCTCGAGGACCTGCTCAGGGCAGCGTCCTGACCCAAAGTACCTCGAGGAGTTTCCTTGGGCAGCGTCCTGACCCAAGGGGAGAGTCCTGACCGCAGCGTGCAGCTCCAGGGGACGAGCTCAAAATGGCTCCCCCAAGGGACTCCGTTTATACCCAGACCGAATCTGACCTGTAGTCAATAGCGGCTCCCATTGGCCAAAGGTCTCAACTACCACGAGACCCTGAAAACAAAGACAGCCAAAAGCTGCCACGTTTCAACAACCAGGAAGCTGTTTTCACTGGGCGGATGCACCTGCCACACCACTGTGACGCCCATATATACAAAGGGTCGGAAGGATGATCCGGGAAATTACAGGCCTGTCAGTTTGACATCGGTGCCCAGGAAGCTGATGGAGCAGCTCATCCTGAGTACCATCACACAACACATGCGGGACAACCAGATGATCAGGCCCAGTCAGCATGGGTTCAAGAAAGGCATGTCCTGCTTGACAAACCTGATCTCCTTCTATGACAGGGCGACCCGCTTATTGGATGAGGGAAAGACTGTGGATGTTGTCTACCTTGACTTCAGTAAGGCCTTTGACACCGTTTCCCACAGCATTCTCCTGGTGAAACTGGCTGCTCGGGGCTTGGATGGGCACACGCTTTGCTGGGTAAAAACTGTCTGGATGGCCGGGCCCAAAGAGTTGTGGTGAACGGAGTTAAATCCAGTTGGCGGTCGGTCATGAGTGGTGTCCCCCAGGGCTCGGTTTTGGGGTCACTCCTGTTTAACATCTTTATTGATGACCTAGATGAGGGGATCGAGTGCACCCTCAGTAAGTTTGCAGATGACACCCAGTTGGGTGGGAGTGTTGATCTGCTCGAGGGTAGGGAGGCTCTGCAGAGAGATCTGGACAGGCTGGAGCGATGGGCTAAGGCCAACTGTAGGAGGTTCAATAAGGCCAAATGCCGGGTTCTGCACTTGGGCCACAACAACCCCCAGCAGCGCTACAGGCTTGGGGAGGAGTGGCTGGAGAGCTGCCAGTCAGAGAGGGACCTGGGGGGGGGGGATTGACAGCTGGCTGAACATGAGCCAGCAGTGTGCCCAGGTGGCCAAGAAGGCCAATGGCATCCTGGCTTGTATCAGAAATAGCGTGTGGCCAGCAGGGACAGGGAAGGGATCTTGCCCCTGTACTCGGCACTGGTGAGGCCACACCTCGATGACTCTGTTCAGTTTTGGGCCCCTCACTACAAAAAGGACATTGAATGACTCGATCGTGTCCAGAGAAGGGCAACAAAGCTGGTGCAGGGTCTGGAGCACATGTCGTACGAGGAGCGGCTGAGGGAACTGGGGTTGTTTAGTCTGGAGAAGAGGAGGCTGAGGGGAGACCTCATCGCCCTCTACAACTACCTTAAAGGAGGTTGCAGAGAGCTGGGGATGAGTCTCTTTAACCAAGTAATGAGCGATAGGACAAGAGAGAATGGCCTCAAGTTGCACCAGGGCAGGGATAGACTGGCTATTAGGAAGTATTTCTTTCCAGAAGGGGTTGTTGGGCGTTGGAATGGGCTGCCCAGGGAGGTGGTGGAGTCCCCATCCCTGGAGGTGTTTTAAGAGTAGGGTCGACATAGTGCTGAGGGATATGGTGGAGTTGAGAACGGTCAGTGTGAGGTTAATGGTTGGACTGAATGATCTTCAGGGTCTTTCCCAACCTTGATGATTCTGTGATTCTGTGAAAAAGTCAGTAATTATTTATGAGAACCAGAATTTCTGCTCATACTAAGGATTTTTTGCCTAGCTTTGGTGAATATCCCATTATTTTGAAGACCCTTCTAAATTTGGAAAAATCAGTCTAGTTCCCTCCTTCCCAAGTTTCTATGGCTTACTCCAAAGATAAAATGGCTGATCTGCTGTTTGCTGTTCTTGAAAGAGAAATTAATTTTTTTCTGGGACACTGGACACAATAACATGATTTTTTTCAATCTTCCAGAGTAGAAAACCACAATGTACTGTGATATAACTGCAAAAATCACTGATGCTTTGTTTTAATACTCACACGAAAACACACATTCACACACAACCACATACATATTTTTCCTCTCAAGTCTTCTGTTGAGCAAAAAATGGGTACCTTCTTATTAGTTATATTTAATGTAAATTCTGTCCGTAAGAGGAACAAACATAGGAGACCCCACTTCTAGATGTCAGCTGGAGAGAAGCACTTTCTTCGAGCCCTGCACCAGGATCTAGGGAGGTAGGGTAGGACTGCCTACATATAGTCACCTAGAACCATTTGAAGTGGTGTAGTTTACCAAGATGGGGCTACTACCTGCCACAGGGGAGCTGGTGGTTATGACACAGGATGCCTCAAAGAGATGCAGTTCTTTGGAGAGGGAGCTGGAGGTTCAGTAGAATATCCTACAACACCTAAAATGACACTGGACACCTGTGGTTAGGTAAGTGACTTCTGGTCTTAAACAAGAGAGCTCAAAACTTAACTAAAGTCAAAAGAGCTCAGTGAGACATACAAGCAAATTAATTGGAAATAAGAACTCTCCTGATTTTTTGCTAAGTCAGAGCCGTGATATTTTATACCTGCCAAGGAATTATCACAAAACCTCATATACAGGACACAAGGAAGGCAAGACACAATGTGAAATCCAGAGGAGCTTCTAATACGTATTTGCTGCTTCTACTCATAAAAATAATATTCAAAGCTATCAGTTTTAGAAGACTTCCTAAGCAGAATTCAAAACTGTTTTATCAGGTAAAGCAATATCAGTTTTCCACTCACAGAATGGCTTTACTGTATTCATTCTTAACAACACTAAGATGTTGAATCTCTGAGTGGTAAAGACTTATAATGGATGCTCCCCATTGCAAGGGATTACAAAAAGCAGTTGACCTTACCTTGATAAGTGAGGAGGCTAAAAAGCATTTTTAGAAATAATTTGCCTTTTGCTTTTATTGTCCTTTGATGGTCAGATTTTTGACATCTTGATTTACTCTCCATGCATTACCCTAGCATGCTTATTATTCTGTTCTACATAGATAGGTTTATTTTCATGGTATCTATCTCAAATTTCCCTTTGCTAACACCACTGTAAAAAATTGACAAATAAAATCTAAAAATTTACACCTGCTAATCCTTATAAGGTCTATTATCTCCTTCACTGATTTCTTTCCCCTTACGCCACTCATATATTTCTTCTCATTCAAGATAACCCATAGTGAAATTTTCTTTACAGTTATGTCTGGTCTACATGATACATTTAAATCATAAAAGTACAAATAGACTCACTGATATTTCATGGGTTTTTTTTCTGTTCAAAAATCCGTGCGACTAGGGAGAGTAAAAAAAATCTTTCTGAATTCTTTCCTGGAAAAGCATACCTTGTAACTGCCTGTTCACAGGGCTTGACTGATGTCTAAGGGTTCCAAGACAATTAAACATAAGATAATTCCAAGGCCAGAGATACCTCCTCTGAGTTACTTGTGTTAAGCAGCTGTTGGCTAATGAGTTGTGACTCCTTCATAATGTCATAATTTTTATTTGATAGAAAAATAATTGAATATTTATTTAACCTGCACCTGTAATCAGCAGTGTTTTGTTTCTCAGTGGTTTGTTATTTTTGTCAACAAGAGATTTTTGTCTGCCCTACTTACCTGAAATTAAATTTCTCACAAGGGATAGAATTTGTTTTAATAAAGGAACAAATATAGTTGACTAGAAGATTGAGTTTCTCTCCAATAAAAAGTCAGTATGTTAATTAATATATAATACTGATTTAGGGTAAATATTACTTGACAATAAAAAATTAAGATTAAAAAAACCTGAAACTTTCAATGAAATTAAAACATTTCATTACCTCAATTTAAATCATGAGTTCAAAATGAAAATTATCAACTTGCATATGAGTGTTTTGAATCAAAGCTTTTCCTTTCCCTATGGAAAATTCTCATTTCATTAGGTGAAATTTGATGATGAAAAGTGTTGGATTTTTTTAAGCTATCTTGGCTAAGAATATTTCTCCAAGGTGTTTAGATAAAAAGAAACCCATATCTTTCAGGGTAGATAGACCTGAATTTCATTATTTGTTACATGAATCTATGCAATATATTTGGATACACTTCAAAACAAAATTCTAAAAGAAAAAATAGAACAGTTTGCGAGTTTCAACAAATAAGCTACATAGTCCATAAGTTAATATGTGAAATTAAACTGAAATGTGAAAATTTCTAATCTGTTCTATTTCAGAAGAGTTATTCCAGCATTAATAAGATAACAGCGTCAGGCAAGAGATTACAGATGTGCATGATTGAACTGTATGTATTTCCTGGTGTTCAGATAAGCATATATAACTAAAGAGTAAAACATTTTATTTATTACAGGAAAGTAGGGCTTTTAGGAGGATTGAGGAGATAACCATCATTGGCAGCTGGAAGAGAAAGGTCGTCTCAGACACACAGAAGGAGACACAAATGGATGAAAAAATGCAGGCATCAACAGAGACAGAAAAGGTGGAAAACAAGTGACAGGACATTAGATGTATCTATTGGTATAGCATGCAGGTAAAAAAATGTATTTCCCATGCATCTTTGAAAGTTTCCTCTGTATTCTGCCTTGAAGTAAACCCAAGACACCAGCAGTTTCATAAGATCATCTTGAAAATTAATGGAGGAATAAACAGATAAACAACTTAAATACAGTAGCTGTTAGAATGTTTTCTCCTTATCTGTGAGACAGCGTTTATGCATAGATTTGTGCAAGCCTTAGCTCCAGGAAGAGTCATGTTTCTGTAAACTTGGAGATTGTGGATTAAAAAAATTCACATGTGAAAAGTCTGGAAAGTCTTATTAACCTAGAGACAGTGCTTCTGTTTCTGCACTCCTCTAGATGGTAAGACTTGTTTCATGTATATCTTCATCCTCCATTATCCCTCACATATCTAATATTGATTGTTCTAAAAAAAAAAAAAAAAAAAAAAAAAGATAAAGGATAAGAAGGATCTTATGACTTAAAGAGTTGTGCATCTTAAAATATAGAAGGACTTCAGTCCTCCGGGCAAAAAGTTGTTTCTAAGGAGTGCACATTCTAAAAGCTTTTAAACAGCTTTTCATAGTTCAAAGCTTCTTGGATTACTCTTTAGCTATCATGTTCTTACTTAGCTTCAGCTGTAAAACTACATTTGCCTTCCTTACATATTTCTGAATTTTCATTACCCTGTGAAGAATAATTAAATCAGAAAGTAAGCAAAGCCAGTTCAGTGGTGAATGAAAAGCCAATGCTACAAAACAGTATTAAAAATTGAAACTGAACAGTTTAGCTTTAACAGCTAATTTACTTAGGTATCACCCTAAGGCATCAACACCATTTATCACTATTGCTGTAGTCTGGCATGTTTGCACCATCACTAGGAACAGAAGCCTTTATAGAAAACAAATTAGGAACTTAAGGGAAATACAAGGTAAATATTGGAATGAATCAATAAATACACAGATTATCTGCAATCGAGCATCAAGTCCTTGTTTAGAATTAAAACAGTGCAGATACGAGGCTCTAAGTAAGGAGTCATGTTCATTAATTAAATTACATAAGATGTGGTGATACCAGGAACTTTTAAAGTAAACCAAAGTGCAGTCACATTTCTAAAGGGCTTTGAAAGGGTAAGTCCCATATATGTATGCAGCTACAATTTTAAGAGCTCTAATGAAGTTAGAAAGGGCAGTAAAATAGGGTGGAGACATTTTCATTGACAGAGATTTGACAAGAGGTTTACTTTTTTTACAAGACCATCTTTTAAATATCTGAATTATGTTTTTCTTGTTTTCTTCCAGGAACAAGCACATTTCTATGTGAGAGAAATTTGTAACCTCCTATTAGCTACAACTATCACCTTAACAGATGGTTGAAGTTAGGATATAGATTTCATGTGCTCTAAGTAGTCACCATGAGAAAGCATATGAACCTGTTGCTACTGACTCTCAAATTGCTGCAATTTGCTGTAAGCAATATTTTATATGGAGTTAGAAAGAGATTTAAAGTTTACCTCCAAACTCTTCCATGAAACTCATACTATTCTTCCATCCTATGCCTTTCTGATACTCAGAAGATGGATCCAGAGCTTCATAGAGATAAATATAAAAATAATTTTCTCTCTTAATTATTCTATTGTCATAGAACTTCATTGCAAGAAGTTAAGGAACATTTTAGGAATACCAAGAGAATTCAACCACCATATTCCCAGGAAGAACTGGATTGTCTTTACATGCAAGCATATAGAAAAAACTGTTGGCAACATAGGCTTCTCGGTTTTGCAGGTGTGTAGATTGCAAGAGGAATTGCTGAAGGCCAGACAAAATCAGTGAGAGTTTGGTTGCCAGTTTAATGCACTAGTTATCTTTGGTATTGTATACACAGACACAAAGAAACAAACAGTACAAAGACAAACAGGAAGCAACATAAAACTTTTGGAGAGCACTTAAAAATTATTATGAATTTTCATTTTTTATTTTAGCAACACAAAACAAGTATTTCCATAGTATTTTTTGCAATTTTAATGATAAAACCTGAGGTTTGAACATGCCAGCAAGACTGTCAAGTTAAAAATTAGGGGTTTGGAACAACTGGCTAAAACTATTTAGCAGTTCTGTTACTGCTACAGTTTACTGAATATGGAACAGCATAAGGGACCCATTGCATAATCAGTGCAAAGATTTTATTTGATTGTTCTCTCCCTACAATAATTTGTAATAAAACTAAACATATTTAGTTGAAGCTGAATATTTTTATTATGTGCATTTTTTTTTGTTAATATAAAAAATACGTATGAAAGCAATAGAAAAACAGTATTGTGGATTTAGAGTAACAAAAGAAATCAGTCCTATCTTTTCACATTGAATTTACTTGCTTAGGTTGGTTTAAGATAGCCCTATAATTTCCTTCAGCAGTCTTTTTTCAACCTAATATGAATGACTGATACAACTTAAGCTGTATATGTCTAAAGCATAGCCCTTTCTCTGTAGCCCCTCAGAACCTTTCCCTTTGTTAAAGGTATTTCAAGCTATTGAAATGTAAATGGCTGTAAACATTGAAGGATCATGCTAATAATATTACTGAAAAGGATGTACACATTTTTAACTATTTTTTAAGGGTTTGTACTTCTGGAAATACATGTCTGCTAGTTTCAGGAAAAAGAAACATTAAACATTTCTTATTTTGTGCAAAAGGTCACGTATTACCAAAGAAACTCACCTATTCTCCATCAAGATTACTGGAGGAGATGTAGAGATGCTTATTCTTCTCTCTCATTGAAGATAAATTTCTAACTGCTCATCATTAAATGATAATTTTCCCTACCTTCAACTATGAAGATGTCAGACTATATTAATGATCCAGCAAACTACTGTCATATCCATAAGCTCACTTGTCTGTTAGATTATCAAGTCCAGGAAGCTCAACCACTTGTTTGGGGTTTTTTTTGTGTTTTTGAAACCATATCCAGCCAAGATGCAGCTCAGCACGAGACAAACCAAACCCCTTATTTTATGGAGCTATCCATTGATAGTTTCAAAATTGTTTATCTTTTCCCTTGAAGTCCAGCAATCTCTCTAGATTTATTTGTGCCCTTATTTACATAATTACTAGAATTTCATTTTGCACTTCATTAGCAACCACAGCCAATCCTAATATTCTAAATGAGCAAAAGCTTTTCACATTTCCTTTAATCACAAGCACTCATCATAATTTTTCTGGGTGATGGGGTATATCTGAAAATCAACATAGTTCCAATATGTCTAATTTACATCCAACAGAGTTCTAAATTCTCCCTAACCATGTTTCTGCAAATGTACAAGAAACCAAAGAAATTAAGAATTTCAAATGCATTTCAAAATAAACTTTCTCACTGAAAATCATCATCACTGAACTCTCATCTCCTTTCACAATATGTAAGCACAGAGCCATGTTTTTTGAAGATACACATCTTTTTCCTGTGTATCGAGTTCTAAGTATTCTGCATCAAAACACCTTTTTCCAGCATTTACTTTACTGAGCCAATGAGTACACTTGTGCTCTACCACCTTTCATTATTCAAATCCTCTGCCATGGAACTCAGGTTTTTCTTCTGTTTGGTGGGTTTTTTTTCTGCCCTCATTGCTTGGAACAGAATACATTGACAAGCTCAGTTATGTCTCTGTATGCAATTAATGTTCTAATTTCAAATCTTTAAGCCGAGGGAAAACCTTCTAGACTCTGCTGACCTGAAGAATTCTTAAAGCAGAATCTCTTTACTGCTGAATGGCCATGCAGGACAATTAGTCAGATCACCCGGAAAACATGGGTCTGTCTCATATCATTTAGACAAGATGAACTTGCAAATTCAGGAATGTTTCTCTTAAACAAATCATAGCTATGGAAGATTCATTCTGATCTATGTTTAGGCACTGCAAGACAAACAAGCGTGTTGCTGCAATATGAAGAAGAAAACAAATGGAAAACAATCTAAATTTTAATATAAAGTTAGTCATAGTGTAAGATGGAAAGACCAGCAACTGAAAAAAACCCTTAAAGATGAAAATATTTAGCACCATCTAGCAAAGCACTCAAGAAAAGGCAGCATGATTTCTTTGATGGCTTAGCTCCAGTAAAATGAGCTCACTTTAAGCGTACTTCCTGAAAAAAATAGTTTACAAGTGCAGAAGATGCACTATTATTGACATATTAAAAACAGAAATAAGAGGAAAAAAGTGAAATTTATGTTTATTTATAAATAATATATATTGGAGCATCACGTTATGATGGATCAGCTGATCTCTGTAAAGGCTGAATTGGGTCATTTAATCACTATATTTTTATTTAGTTCTCTTACAAAAAAGCAAATTTGTAAAACAGAAATTGACCATCCAAGCCAGTATTTCACATCCTGGCGGGGTAAATATACAGTCTTTTCTTTGATAGTACAGACAAATTTATTTAAGATAGAAAACAGTAAACAAACAAAATTAGTGAAACTAAATGTAATACTTTCATGTTATCAGATAGCAGGGTCAGAGCTCAGGAAACCACATGTATGAATCCATCGAATAATGGCTTTACTACAGTTTCTGTACTTCCCTTGGAAGCTTAAAAAAAGATTTTTAATTGAACTCTTTGTTTTGTCACTAAAATAGGAGTTAATTGGCATTTCAAGTATATAATTTTTACATAGTTTTACACCATAGCAGTTTTGTAAAATTTCACTTCACAATTAACAATTAGTTTCATGTTTCATACATGGAGAGTTTATTTCTCTCATACACTTGTTTTTAACCAGCTTGCTGATATAAAGTACTAGTTCACAAAAATCTGGTGGTTTATGTAACTGTGTTATATGATTCTCTAACTTAAAGACCACTTTAATTTCACAAAAAAATGATCATATTTTATCTACAGTTGCCTTCAGGTATTTGAAAAAGGAATTTTAAAAATCTGAGATAACATGTTTCTAATAAGCAGCTATCATAGATACATGAAAGTGAAAATTCTCAGAATCTTCTGCTTTTTTTTCTGCATAGTATTTACTGCATTATATGCTGGGTGTACAAATCCTCAAATATATAAAAAAGCCATTGTTTTGCATTTTATTTTCACCTCACATTTTATTAGCACAAAGAAGGCTACTATTTTTTATTGCTTCTGTGAAAGGTTGTTTATTTTCTTTAAAGCCTTTGTTGTCCTCTGTATAATATACAACCATCCAAGCAATATCTGACCTTAACACAGATCTTGCTTTGACTTGCCTCTTTATTAACAAGCTGAATGATCATGCTTTGCACTTTTAACATGAAATGTTCAAGTATGGCTAAGTCAGAAGTTGCTTATCTGTTATACTAAGTATTAGTAATTACAGAAAATTAGGCAAATATAAAGGTCATAGGGTTGCAAATATTTTGGGGTTATACAAAGTGTTTTATGGAGGAGCTGTGAACCAAAAACATGACTCTGGAAGTATTGTAATGTCATGATTTGAGGATTACGTTGTATAATCGCCAACTCTACTTATACAAAACTTTCCCTCTTCAAAGACACATTTGTTTTTAAACTAATTTTCAACTTTGAAGGGCTCCAAAACTTCACAACTTCACTCTTGTAAAATGGATTGAGGTATTTTTAAAAGTTCTGGACCTAATTAAATACATATTAGAAAACTACTGAAACCACCAGAACACTTTCAAGACATATTAAGTTGAAACATGTTGTTGAAAGCCATCTAAAGTCATAATGCTAGGAGCCAGAACTGTGCACAGGTAGCTCACAAAATCCAACAAAGCAAAATATTTTGGGAAAGGAAATCTCTCCTGATATACTGCAGCCAGACCTAATGATGTGGAAGACTGAGGATGAGGGACATGGATCTGAGCACTTCCAGATTGACATGAATAACGACACATCTTGCGTTTGGCTACAGTCGTGCAGATGTTACATGCAGATGTGTTACACAGCTAGCCATGGGCAGACTGCAGTCTGTGCAGTCCCCTACATCATCAATCCATGTATTTTATTTCATTTCACACTGTTTAATTACTCCTAGAGTTTTCTCAAAGTCCTGCCATATGACAGAATTTTAAGTGAAATCTGTGACATTTACTCTATTTTCTGCGTTAATTTTCCCTTTGTTTTCCTTTGTTTTCAAAAGCAGTTTACATCAATCCTCTATCTAGGTGTGTACATTTTCCCTTATTTTCCTAGCATGTTGTGACACTCCTTCAAACTCTGGATTTGACCTGGGGACACCAAATATCACCTTCAATCCTGTTCATTGCCTGCTCCAATTGCCAAGCCCACACAGATGAATGGCAGACATCCTAGGAATGACATGCAGCAATTCATCAAATGGATTTGCCCATTAGGCACATCCAGGAAATCCAGTGACAAAACCATATAATCTTGTCTTTCTGTCCCCTGTTACACCAAGTGTAACAATTACTGCACAGAAATGGTGCGTATCACCATTTAATACGGAAAACAATAAAGTATTTCGTAACCCTGCCATTTTTCCATGAGTCTTGATCTAATTTAATTTTAAAGGATCACATTCCACCCCTCCCTTCCCACATTCCTAAATTCAACCCTCTGCTCCCTCTCCACATAAATACCCTCCTGTGTGAGATCAATACACATACCTTCAGCACTGGGCTGGTAATGTGCTCTAATCTGTAAAACTTGATGAGAAACAAAAGAAAAACAATTGTTCAATAGTTAAGTATTTACAAACTTTAAGAAGCCCCGAACTTATAATCAAAAGCAAAAAGAAAAATCCAAATAGCAACCCCTTTGGCTAGACATTTTATGGAAATTAAGACCTATCTCAATATTCCATTAGACCTGTACCCCAAAGTCATATATGTTCTTAAAAGACACATTACACAGAAAGAAAGACACATAAATCACTGAAGTGGTTGATGTAAACATTCAACAAAAAGAAAATTAAGGACATCTTCCCTGCTGTTTTATGGTGTGACATTTCACACAGTAGTTTTCAAATTTGATTTTATCTGTTTTTACAGGTTGTATCTTCCTATCCTAAACTTGCAATACAGAGAGGTTAATATTTCAAGAGTTCAAAAAAAAAAGTTTTATAGGAACACAGTACTTTTCATAAAACTTCCCCAGCTGCATAGTGATCACAATGAAAAAGTTCTCAGCTCTGTAGCATTCACCTACTGTATCAGAAACAGAGTCATGTTCTTATTTTGCACACTTTTCGGAGGGATTTAGTGATTTTATCTACTTCTAGAAGTGAACTAGTTTGCTTAGTTGTTATTGGAAGAAAAGGGGTGTTAGAGGCTACTTTTTTGTTTTCATGAAAATAAACATAAGATTTCTTAAGGGACATTTTTAGTTTTTTTGAAAAATATGTATAGGTCAGACGCAGATTTGTTTACTACAGCAGAAACACAAGAATCCAAAGAGGAGCAATTGATATTTTCCAGCAAGTATATTGTCTAACATGTAAAGCTACTCACTTAGTAATATTGTCACATAGTGCCATTTTCCTGCCATGATCTAGTTTCTATGTTAAATATTTAAAAGCAAAATTTTGTTTATATATTCCCTATTCCCAATCTCTTTTTGTTCTTTCAGCAACCTATCATAACATATTTGCTTCTGTTTAATAACAGTCAAATACAACTTCCAAGGGTCTTATGGTAAATACAGGTATGAGTTCATTCACCTGTTCATTCTCTAGGCCAGGCCATGAGAAACAGAAAAAACCCATGTATTTCATTTAAGTTAAAAAGAAAATAGATATCACTTACAAGCATTTCATATCACAGAATCATCTAGGTTGGAAAGGACCTTGAAGATCATCTAGTCCAACCGTTAACGCTGACAGTTCCCAACTACACCATATCCCTCAGCGCTATGTCGACCCAACTCTTAAACACCTCCAGGGATGGGGACTCCACCACCTCCCTGGGCAGCCCAATCCAACGCCTAACAACCTCTTCTGGAAAGAAATACTTCCTAATATCCAGTCTAACCCTGCCCTGGTGCAATTTGAGGCCATTCCCTCTTGTCCTATCACTTATTACTTGATTAAAGAGGCTCATCCCCAGCTCTCTGCAACCTCCTTTCAGGTAGTTGTAGAGGGCGATGAGGTCTCCCCTCAGCCTCCTCTTCTCCAGACTAAACACCCCCAGTTCCTTCAGCCGCTCCTCATACGACATGTGCTCCAGACCCTTCACCAGCTTCGTTGCCCTTCTCTGGACACACTCGAGTCATTCAATGTCCTTTTTGTAGTGAGGGGCCCAAAACTGAACACAGTCATTGAGGTGCGGCCTCACCAGTGCTGAGTACAGGGGTAAGATCACTTCCCTGTCCTTGCTGGCCACGCTATCAACTATACCTTTAACAGTATAAGTGACTAAATATCAAATGTAAGAATCTGTCATCTGTTATGGCATGCCCACAAAAAACTTCAAACACACCTTTCTCAGCCAGTATTTCATTGATCAAAGCACATCTATTTCAGCTCATACTTTAAGTGACACCAAAACTTGTCTCCTCTCCAAACTTAAAGTTATTCTGAAAGAAAAACAGATTCAAAACCTTCTGTTGAAACTGTTGCATTTTTCACCAAGGTATTAGAACTTGCTTTGCCTTTACTAGCAGAAAGCAAATACAAGCACCATCCTGTAGATTTGTGATTAAATACTGATGTGAAAAGGGAAATTCTTAGCTTCAGCTCCTCGTTGAAAGGACTTTTGAAGCATTTTATCACTTTCTTCTACCTCAAAAATGCCTTTAAAGGGAAGAATGACGTTTTTCAAAAATAAGAAGTGACTGCTGTCCATCATGTAAAGGAAAAACTTTAAGAACCTGTGAGAGACTTGGGTTATGATTCCTGAATGAAAGTTAGTGCCATTTTCAGGCTAGAAACAGGCATTTGAATTCCAAAGAAAGAATCAATTTTAGCAATGCCTCACTGCCTCCAGAGCTTTCTTTTGGGTAGTGGTCTCAACATGCTGTCTGTGGATTATGATTTGGCATCGCTTCTATGTGTATGCTATTCTAAAGCACTGTGTGAAAAGCCTTGCAGACTGGAAACTAATACCCACAGTATACAAATTTCCAGATGCAATGATATCTTATATTACAAAGTTTGTTTATACTGTTTTCATAGTTCCTATGATTCCTGCATTTTCCTGAGAATTTGCTCTGACAGAAAAATCCTGATTCTTCTGAAGTTAGAAGATTTTGTAATCCTTCAATAAAGGCAAAATATCCCTTCAGACATTTAGCCCCTGGTTATAACATCAAAACTTAATTTAAAAAAACTTTAATACCTGCTTAGTGTAAGTTATATCTCCTCTGGAAGATCTAAAAGCCATCTATAGAGAGAGTTAGCAGAGAAAATGGCAATTCAGGGTTCTGCATTGTCTATCTTACAGCATCGTTCACCTATTGGTTATTCACTTAATGAGAAAAAGATATCTACTGATATGCATCCTCTGGACTCTGTGGAAACATTAGTCCTTGTTTAATTGCAAGACTAACTGTCATTTGTGACATAAATTGTACTCTGTAAGATGGAGCTGAAAGCTGAATTAAGGTCCAGTTGAATGTACACTTTGATGCTGGTTTCATAAGGAAGCAGAGGAGAATCCGAGTCATATACATAATCTCACATGTATGCATTGGAAATCAAGGCAATACAAAACAATGCCACACTAAGGGTAATAAATTCAGACAAGAAAAAGCATATTACTTTGGATGTGTGAACTTACATGTATTGCTTTCCACTCAGAGCTTATATACAAGTGGAGGAATATTAAAAGACAACAATGTTGACAAACTCTTTTCCTGATGGTTCGAGTCATCTCTGGTTTGGGATCTTGGGACATACATGGCTGGGCATTAGATAAAAAACAATCTTCACTTCACTAGGGAGGTATGACAGCACAGGAAGAGCTTATGAGAGAGCTTGCAAAATTTCTATCCTTGAAGATTTTCAAGATATAACAAGAAAAATTCTCACCAGACCTGATCCAGTGCCAACAGTATACCCATTGTGAGTGATGTGTTGGACTAGGTGATCTCCAAAGGTTCCTTCCAAAGCAGCTTTTTTATGATTCCATTATCTTTGTACTGTGCTTCACAGTATTACGTGTTCATAGCAGTGACCCATTTCGCTTTAGCAATGCTCATCTCACAGTGTGCAATAACTTCAGTATTCAACTTTCTGAAAAATTTTTAATTCTCTTTGTTTAAACATAAGATGTCTTTTAAACATTAGCCACATTCATCTATGAATAATTAAGCCTTTTCATCATGCTTTGTTAAAGTGAATGACCACATTATCTACGAAAAAAATGCTAGCAGCGCCACATCTCTGATTATGTGATATGGAAAAAAACCCAAGGGAACTATAATAAATATATTTATAGAACCCAAAAGTTTTAAAGTCCAAGAGTACTGCTAAACAAAAAAAATCAAATCATAGACCATATTTATTAAATGGAAACTTTAGAATCTTTTAAAATTATTCAGAAAGTAAGCTATAGTAACCAATATTTCTTTTAGTTTGAAGATCAACACAACTCGAAAGAGTAGAAAACTAAATAATCTTCTTCTAAAAGTACATATTGGAAGCTATCACAGAAAAAGTTTAATATGCATTAAAGATAATGATCAGTTAGTGCAGATGTATCATTTTTATAACTTGAGAACAGATTCAGCAACAGTCATGCTATAATGAACATAAAATAGTTGCTACATTTTAATTAACCTTTCAATAACACAGACATTTAGTTTATTGAACTTTTACTGAAATCAACAGTAGTCTTAAAACATACTTCAAAGGGGAAAATAGTGGCCCAGGAGCTATATATACATCCTCCTAAGTATCCGCTTGGCTGGCAGTCTGGAAAATGTCAGCTTCAAAGGATTAGAGCTTTATTTGAGAATCCTAATTTAAAGTGTTACTATGAGATGTAATGGCATCACTGGTCATGCCATGAAATAAAGTAGAAAGATGTCACTAACCTTTATTGACAGCTCCATGAAATGTAAGATTAAGACAACCATTGTGATTTTGCTGCAGAGTCCTTTATCCCATCAGCTCCCACTTGACTTGGCTTAAAGCAACAGCACGTTTCTAACACAGTAAAACATTTTGGGTCACTCTGGAGCATTGCAGTTTAAGAGCATGTTATATTCTTTGGCACAAAAATCTCAAGACTTCTTTCAATATTTGCAGAGTAGGCACCTCTTGGCAACATTTGCAACTGGTTTTACTTGAATACTATCCGAAAGAGAAGACAAGGTGCAGCATTCAGATTTAATAACAGTCTGAGGCAAAATGTGGACACCTGAGTCCAGACAAGTGGTCCTGAAATGACTGCAGTTACCATCAACGTTTAAAAGACCCAAGCTCTTACTAGGAGCAGTCTGACAACCAGTTCATAAGTAAGTTGTCATATCAGAAATAGACATTACCCTTCATGAAAGAGAGTAATAGGACTGTAAATCAGAGGTTCATATCTTTCTCCTGCTTAAGAAGGCTGAAACTCTCTGCCTATGATGATTGATTGATAATAATAATAATGGTATGTGTGTAAATGATTAAGTTCTCATCCCCCATTTTGACTAGATTACACTTCTTCATTCTCTAGCCCACAACAGAGAAAATAACACGTTTAATTCTGACTTCTTTGGTCTCCAATTGATTCACTGGGGAATGCCAAGAGTATAATTCATTGTCAAGGGTTACAATTTCAATAAGTGATATAATGTGAATTATGAAATTGCGCAGAAAATTCACACACTGAAACCTGTGAAACTCATCGATGATGTGAAAAGAGAACAGCACAAGTCAATAGCAAATCATTATAACGTGTGATACCATTGCATCTGGAATCCCTCATTATGAACCAGAACTCCCATGTGCAAAACACTTAAGAGAATTAATATGCAAGTATTGGGCCAAATACTCTGCTCATATAAAATGCTTTGCTTCATTGACTTTGATATTATGTTGATTTATACCAGTCAAGAACTTCTTATCATGTAGTAAAACTGTTTTCAGGTAATTGGGTCGTCTGGTTGTTTCTTGTTCCTCCTTTTAGAAAACTTTTCCTTAAGAATCTGAAAGATTCAAAGTCATTGAACAGTTCAGTTAGGAATTAAATTATAAATGCAGCACATAACACTTAACAGTAAAGCACATAATGATAACAAAAGCTTGAAGTATTGCAGTCCTAAGGGGCAACAGTAGCTATTTTATTCTATACTTCTCCTTGCTCAGATTGAGTGGTGCATTTCAGTGTATATTATCTTTTCATTACACTCATTAAAATGAATGAAAAGAACCTGAGACACATTTTGTATCAACATTATTTGAGAAATGCCACAACCATAATTTATAAGCCTACTTAAGAGTTTGCCTTTATTTTGAAAGTTAGAGTTTCAAAGACCTTCACAGAACTAAAGTTTGACAAAAATACCATCTACGTAGCTATCTGTTACTTTATAAAATAAAGGTCAGAGAAGTAGCCAGGAATTGCTTTAGGGGGAATGTCATGGAGCCTTAAAGCTCTCCGGGTTCAAAGATAATAATATAATGCCATACGTTGTTTTTCTGAAATGCTGGCCCCTTGTCAATGCCACTAGTTATTTTTGCCTGTAGTCCCCAACATTTAAGCTATGCCTTCAACTAAAATACACATTTATCTTCTACACCTCCATTCAACCCTAGAGAAAATTTCAAATATGTTCAACCATATGAGTTTATGAAAGGTGCAGTTCACAAGGCTGAGCAGGTGAAAAGGCAAGCAGGGGCCCTTTGTGAAATACTGAAATACAGAAGGATAAAGTAAATCCAGAAAGAGGGGACATGGACATTTATCCTTCTAGCAAAGCAAAGCTGGCATCATGCAGATAAAGGACGCTTATAAAAGTTTTCTTTGAAATTGAAACACAGCAAGACAAAGCTATATCTGATTTGTAGTGTCATAGCATGCTAAGTGTTTCCTGAAACATGCTTAGAAAAATGCTCAACAGATCTAAAAGTATCCACTAACTTGGCCAGAATCTTATTCTGGAAAAGAGTTTCATACCACACTATGTAGCACCTATTACTTGCAGTTAGTGCTGTCATTGGTAACTACCAGTGTTCAGCCAGCACTGAAGTCTCAGAGACCTTTACTCCAACTTAACACTAATGCTGATCTTACATTCTAAATGAATGATCACAGCTGGTTTTGATGACAAAGGTTTGGTTGAGCTTATTGTCAGCAAGGAGTGACTCTAGCACAGTATTTTTGGCAAACATGACAAATTCTTCAAGGTGTCAGCACAAAGCTGTATTCTCTGAGCATATAAAGTGACATGGTTTTTGAATGGTGAGTTACAGAAGAGGTTGTGCTGATCAAATTAACTATAGTTAAGATGATTTCTCAATCTCTTTTGTACCTTGTACTTCTGTATTTTGTGTAGAAAAAAAAAACCAACAAAAAAAACCAAAAAAAGACCATTTTAAATTTAAACCAAGCAGAACTTCTTGTGATTATTGGCGTGGTCACAGAACATATACTGATGTCCATATACTGAAGCAAATTCATCACTATGTCAGCTTTCCTTCATAAGTGAATTGGCTTTAAATGAAAATAGTTATTCTTAGATTTGAATAATAGCTTTATATGGCTGAGGTAATCTTAATCTAATGCTCCCTATCGGTTCATATAAATGTTCCATTTACTCAGTGCTCCAAGAACTCAAATCTAGCTTATCAGCTGTCACAAGTTTTGATAAAGGCAAAACTGTGGTCAGATACAGTATTACAATTATGAATTGCAGAGTTGTTGCTAAATAGAGTCACTACTTCTTGCAGGGCAGTTTCTCTTTTTCTGTTATAATACATTTGGTATCTTTTCTTGACTGTTTGAAAATGTATTACAGCATCACGAATCATTAAAATAGAATGGTACTAGGTCTGCAACTTTCTTATTAGTTTCTTTTTCTCTGTTAACACCTTTATTTTAATTTTGAATCTCCAGATCTGAGACAACAAAAATCGGAGATTCATGCAGGTGAATAGCAAAACAGGACCACTTATAATTTTACTGGTAGCACTTTTTAAGCTTTTAAAATACAGAATTGCAGGTGACACTAATATGAATCCAATTATTCCTGTGTGAAAAAAAGTTTTTCTAGTTTATGTGATTTTTTTGGTCAAGTTTTAGTGCAAACTTCAGTTAACTGGGAGAATTGTACTCTATGTGGTCACACGTGCATGCAGAGAGATAAAAAAAACCCCATTGCCTCTAGTTACAGAGTAATGAAGTATTAAACTTGTATTGGATTTCATACCTATTATTGATTGTTCTTGGCTATTAACAAGTCTGATTTAAGTACCTGATAAAGTCTTTTGTCAAAATTTAATCTGCCTTTGATTTCACTTTTACACCAGTCATTGGTTGCATATCACTCATTATATTGATCATTTTGGATGCATTTACATCCTTTGGTTAAGAATTTTATTTAATATAATTATACCATAACTTCATAGTTTTAATTAAAAAGTTAGAGATTTTTTCAATGCATTCTTTGATAAGGCTTTTTTTGTCTCCAGGATAAAGACTGTTATATGACTAGAAGAACAAGGGAACTCAGCATATTATCTGCAGGTTTTTGTGGCTAAAGATAAATGTCTGAATCAATATACTTTGAATTAGTTTACTTAATGAAAATATAGTTTCTTGCTGATGAAAAATTGTCATTCATTTTCTGTTGTGGTTTTTTTTGGTTTGTTTTTTTGTTTTTTTTTTTTCCTCTTTAAGAACTTAATATCATAAATTTACCATGTCGGTTCTGGTCTGTCTTCCATTTTCAAAATGGAATTTCTGAATCTTTTTCTGAGACTTATTCCCCTACAACTATACATACTTTCCATGACTATTCTGGAGATAACACATGTCCCCCCCAGTTCTGGATCATGCTAGTGGATGCCATTGTAGTCACCTGAAAAAGAAGTATTCTACAGCAAGAAAAGCCGTAGCTGCTTCTAGTCCACCACCATCAGGGTTTCAGAATAATATTAAGCAATATGCCTTTTTGAGAGGAACGAAAATTTATTCTTAATCACCAATATACTCTCTTTCCTTTTCTTGTTCTTCAAGCACAGAGAAAGGTCTATCCTGAACCAAAACTTCAGTCTTATAATCTCCCAGTCAATTTCTGAATGGACTACAGGGAGGAAGGTAACACTACGTATAAGTTCTGTACAAAATAAAATTAAGCAAGTCAGACAGTGTATACATGGATGAAATTCTTGTAAATAATTAATAAGATAAAGATTTCATGTTTAATAGTTTTTGTAAGATATTAATGTTCATAAAGTTATAATAATGATTATCGCCCTCAGCATTAGGGTAGTAGCCTGGGTCTTTTTGTATTCATTCCAGCTAGTTTCCTTGACCCTCTGCCAGCTTGTTAGAGATAGTTGCCAAGGCTTATTCGTGTGTGTTAAAGCTGTGCTGGAATGTTACCTCAATATCAGCACTCACAGCAAGACAGACACAGTTAATTAACTAATGTCTATTGCCCTTGAAGTACCCAAATCGAAATAGAAAGAATAGCAGCATTCTGCTCTAGCGTCCAAGAAAAAAAGAAAAAGATGGCTGGATTTTGAAACACTGAAACACATGTTATTTAACATCAGATCTTGCAGAAGTTGGCATCTCTACCAAGACTCCTGAGAAAAAGTTTACAGACTTGTAGATTAAAAATAAATTACTGTAAAAGTACATGTTCTCAAAACAAGCTGTTTAATGTTTGGATGGATATAGATAGCATAGGTTATGCACTTGTCACGTAAAAAAGAACAGAATCGCAGAAACACGAAGGACATGTCTACGAGCTGCAATATGATTGAAGATCTTCTGCCCACACTCAGATCTGACAAGGCACCAGCCAAATCCTGTCTGGGAACCATATGGCACGCTGTTGTGTCTCAAAGACTAGCACCTGCCTCTTGGCATCTTTCTAATTCTTCTCCTTTTTCACACAAGTTCACATCTACCTACACCTGTCTGGATAAACATACTGTTCCATCATCTGGCCATAAACTGAGTCTAATCTTGTGCTTGGGAATTCAGGTTTGACACTTATACATAGTTATAGATCTTTAATGTGCACCCACAGCAATTAGCCCTTATGATCTGTAATAGTCCAAAGCTGTGGAACTTTTCCCAAGAGCTTCAAAATGTAATTTTAAAGTGATAAATTAAGAAATCAGCTAAAGCCATAACTGAAAAATAAGCAATGGCATATTAAGCTTCATGCAGATAAAAACCCTGTAAGGTTATGGACTTGGTTCACCATCGAAAAAAATGTTTTTTAATGAGAACTTACCTATGAAACCACTATACATATGTCCTCATTGTTCAATAAATTATATACTTAATAATTAAAAAATAATAAAGTACAGTTAGGGAAAAATAGATAGTGATTAGGTCATTAGCCTACAATTGGGATGACCTGAATTCAATTTGCTGCTTTGAAACAGATTTCCTAGGAAGTGTTGAGCAGGCTATAAGGCACAAAAAAATTAAATTATATAGGAACCTGGCAAAATCTTTAATTTAAGCTACTTTTCTAGTTCCTGCTGCAATTAAAGCATTTTTGAAAATCCTGTTAGATACTTGTCTATAATAGAGATATCTAAATGCATTTTACGTTCAGCGTTTATCTCTGTTCAGAGGGAGTAACTCATAATGTCACTCATATATGGATACAGGCTTTTTTTGGATCAGCTCACCTGAGCTTCTGTTCTTTATCACAATATAAAATTAAAAATGATTTTATGTTTTGCTAAGGAGTGTCAGAATTCGGTGCGTTTAAAAATGCATGTTGGTTAGATACCCATGAGAAGGACAACTTCAACTAAACAAACAAACTAAACTTCCTAGGGAAATAGGAATTACTTGAAATATTGAGGGAAAGGACCTAAATGCAAGCTGCATTTGGCCATCATGACATGACTGCACAGCCTAGGTTATGGTTAGATTATAAAAACATTTATAACAGTCCACTCATGCATGATGTAAGTGAAAGAGAGTGTCTCTTTCTCCATTAGGTACTTCATTTGGCAGAGATCATTGTTGCTGCTGAAAACTGTATGAGCCAATCTTATTCTTCCTGTACAGATATTTCCTAATATGCTCATACATATGTGCCAGGGATAGACCCTATCATATCTATCTAGAATCCAGCCATATATTCTCTGAACAGATCTTATTCCTATTTCTCAATTCATTTAACACTTCAGAGAAAGCATTGCCAAAATGTATGTGAATAACAAGAATAGTGTTTCTGAAAGCAATTATCTTATCCTTGTCAGCAATAGAGTTTATTTGCTCACAGCAGCTTTAAAGGATACGCTATCTAAATCCTGACACAATGCAAAATGTTCTGTGCTCTGGGCTAAACAGATTTAGTGTAACAGCTGGTCAGGAATTTTCAGACTTCACAGTTTTTCCATGGGAAAATTTCAGCTCATGGTTGGAACAGACCAAAATGTTTTGAAAAGGTTGGACTTCTCCTCAAAAAACCAAATCTCCCAACTAAAAATAATAGATAGTTTAGTGCTTAGACACTTAACTTTAGTGGAAGTTTCCATTAATGCTTTGGTTGAGAAGCCTTAGACCTCTGCATCCTTGCAGAATAGGATAACACCCTATGTTAGATATGCCAAGACAACCTGCTCCCTGTCACTCCCACTGATTCGGTCCCAGTTAAAGACTCATGGAGTAGGGACGTGAATCTGTTTTCTACCATAAGAGCGATTCACCTGTACACTGTCATAATCATACCCATGCGTATCCATCCTTGCCATGGTCCCAAAGCAGAGTTTGAAATCTTAACAGTGTCAGCAAGAGGAAACCCTTTGAATCGCTATACATATCACACTTCTATGAAAATATAAACTAAACACAAACCAAGTATTTAATGGTGTAGATACTCAACACATATGCAAGAATACATTCAGGAGCTTTGAAAGTAGAAGCAATCAGCTAAACTTTTAATTAATAATCACTTTGATCATGAAATGAATGGCTCTTGAGTCTTATGATTTATATAAATTACTAAATTTTTTAAAAAATAAGAAAAAATCTGTCAAATATTCATCTTCCTCAGCTTCACTGTAAAAGAACTCAGCTAGACAACAATGCAAAAAAGTCAATAAAAAGGTAATTTTAAAATACTATTATAGAATTGGAAAGAATTTAAATTTACATTTAAAAAGAGAAGCAAAAACTACACCTACACTTGAATGGAATAATTTTGAGGGACAGACAATGTTTATTTTACCCTGCCATACCGAGCAGTAGGAAAATATATTTAGAATAATATTTTTTTGTTTTGAAGAATGACATGAAAAAATAATCTGTACCGCACACATAGCAATATAGCAGCAAAAATTAGACTTTAAGGAATTTATGTATTTTACACAGAGAAAATGAGGGCAATATATTTTATTCTCTTCTGTAAAACTGAAATGAACAGGAACTGTGGTGTGGTTGCCAGTTATTCAAACCTCAAGCAAAAAAATCAATTCTTTACAAGACTCGTATGGTAATGAAATGTTAAGATAAGCAGCAGTTTTAGCCGTTCATCCAAAAATGGAGCTTTGTTTTAGACACAAACTATTTTTCACAAATGTATGCAGAAGATTATTCTGGTCTAAAGAAGATGAAAGATATAAAGTGCTTGTCCATCAACCAGTCCCCCTTTCAGGCTGATTCAACATGCATCGTATCTAATAGTAGACCTAAATTTCTCTGAAATTAGGAAAGCTTCCAATCAGCTACACATTTGTGGTATTTCTCTGTTTCATCAGAGGCAACTGACAGGAATAATCTTTAAGACTTTCAACTTGTGTAAACACCAGCTCATACTGCTAAGGGAAACAGTAACTTCTCAGTAGTTAAAATTTCATCCAGCTCTAAAAGCAAAGTTCTGTTTTAGCTGCCATAGCATTTTATTTTAATAATTGATGATGCTGAATAATACAGTATTTACACTAGTAGCATTTGTTTCCACAAAGTTTGAAGAAATGTGTTTTTTGAGTGAGGCATTACAAAATAGTTCAATTCTTACATGGTTATTTACATCTAGCTAAAACAAAATCCCATCAGTTCATTACATGCACAAGCCCAGGTTTCTTAAATTTGAGTGTGATAATTTAAGGGTACTATTAAAGATCATGAACTTCATAAATATTTGTTAGATTAAACTTCATAGTCCTAGTATCCTTTTTTTTCCCTTACTCCTGTGAGAGGCTGAAATGTCAAATGACTGTCTCAAAGCTTGCTTGTGTGCTTTGAGTCACAGGGCGGTATCAGTAATGCCTCGAACGTTCATCAAGGACCAGCTGTGGCCTTTGTAATTAGTCTAAGGAATGTCACTCAAGGAAGCAGGTGTGTATGGAAGGATGCACCCTCCCGCTCCCTTGCAGTTGTATTGAAAAACGCCTTAGATAAGCCTCAAAGAGGGGGAAACACGGACTGAGTGAAACCAGATGTTTCTTGTCAAGCACAAGGACAGCTGATCACTGGCTCCATTGTGTAAGCCCAATACTTTGAGGCTTCATTGTGTACGCCAGATGCCATGCAGGCCTTGCAAACGACTTTACAACTTCACAGTGAGGAGGTGATAAGAATTGATAAGAGGTGATCATTTTTGTCCCAGAAGCCGGATCATTGCTCAAGAAGCAGGAAGTCAGCAAAAACCTGTGGGAACAGAGGCAAAACCAAAGTGGGCAGGGCGAGCATGTCCACTGACTCAATTGGACAATGGGTGGTGCACCCCATTCCTCCTCAATGTATGCACAGAACCCATGCTCCACTTATTTCCTTGTCTCTCATGGAAATTAGTTTGTGGAATATCTGCCTCTCTTTCTCTAGTATGCAATCAGCTGATGAGCTTAAAAGGCAACAGAGAACTTTCCTGTGTGTGGACCCACCACTGAAGAGCTAAGACTGAGGACCAACGGGACGCTGATGGATCCATGGTGGTGACTATTCTTGCAACTCTATTCCGGATGCTTGCTTGATTTCTGTCTTTTCCTTCCATTCTGTCCTATCACTACCACTCTTCACTTTAATAATAAAAACTGTTTTAGGTGTACAGCATTTGACCTTGTTTGTGTCTTAATCTTGCTCTTGGGATCACATCAAAACCTTGCCCCGACACTGGATCGGGACAACTCCATTATAGATTCAAATTCCCAGAAGACATTGTTGTAAGTGATATACTCCTGAAATAATATTTTTCAGTGAACAGAAGAATCAGCTGCCAGCGAAATGTTGGCAATAAAGTAATTGATAATGGGTCTACAATTCCCTAGGAAAGTCTGACCTTGGACAGTCAATTAAAGAAAGAATTGGCAAATTAGTTATGAGTCACTTACTCTTATCTATTGCAATCACTTGGACTAAATGAGAAGTGAATCAACAATGTTACCAAGCTGCCTTTCCAACTATACTTAAACTCCATCTTCCCCTTAAAAGACACAGACACCTCAAGGATAGTCTGAACAAATCCAGAAATTTACTAGAATTTTTTTTCCAGGTTAGGAAGGGACATGCAATGACCATTAGACCATTCACTGGTAGAATGATGCTTGTGCAGTTCGTGATGGCCCTGACTGTACACCCAGGAGGTGGCACGGCCATTGAGATGGTCATGGGCTAATCTGATGTGTACGCTACTAACACAGTTAGAGTTATTGTTTTCCACACCTTTATGGAAGGTCTGACATCTGTTGGGAACTATTGTTCATAAAATGTGGTGTTTTATGGAAAACAAGTTCTGTCCCATCTGTTGAAAATATCTCCAATCTCTGTTGTTCCAGAGAAATGAACTTCAGAAGGGGAAGGTCCCTTTCTGTCCCATTTGTATCTGCAGAAAAAAATATTTTTAGAGAAGGAGTCAGCATTAAAGAAAAATAATCTTGGAAATAATTTATAATTTATAGTTCATTAGTAAAGTTGCTGGGGTGTGGCATGAAATTCACATTTTTACTTGGTATGAAAAATGTGCTAGTTGATATGGTCAGTGTAAGATTTATTATATCCTTAGCTATTAATTTCCTTCCTATAGTTTTGTAAATAATTTGATACTAGTTTATAGAAAACAAACAGTTCTCATAACAAAATTCATATTCATAATTAAACAATTTAAAGGTAAGTCGAGTTAAACAGAAGGAAGTGTGCTTGTAGCCCAGAAAGCCAACCGTATCCTGGGCTGCACCAAGAGAATCTCCCCCTCTACTCCACTCTTGTGAGACCCCCGCTGCAGTGCTGTGTTCAGCTCTGGGGCCCCCAACATCAGAAGGACATGAACCTGCTTGAGCAGATCCAGAGGAGGCCACAGAGATGATCAGAGGGTGGAACACCTCTCCTATGAAGAAAGGCTGAGAGAGTTGGGGTTGTTCAGCCTAGAGAAGAGAAGGCTCTGGGAAGACCTTATTGTGGCCTTTCTTATAAGAAAAATGAAGACAGACTTTTTACCAGGGTCTGTAGTAATAGGACAAGGGGCAACAGTTTTAAACTGAAAGAGGGTGGATTTAGATTACATATAGGGAAGAAATCTTTTACAATGCAGGTGGTGAGACACTGGAACAGACTGCCCAGAGAAGTTGTGGATGCCACATCACTGGCAGTGTCCAAGGCCAGGTTGGATGGGTCTTTGGAGCAACCTGATCTAGAGAAAGATGTCCCTGTCCATGATACAATCTGATTAGACTAGATGGTCTTTAAGGTCCCTTCCAACCCAAATCAGTCTAAGTTGTAGCATCAGGAGTGAGAATAGTTGAGCTTGGATGCTTTAGTATATGTGTTCTGATGCAGTTTCATTTTATATGAGTACATTACTTTTTTTGAGCAGTGTCCTTGTTTCATGAAACACATGAAATAAATAGTCTTATGTAGTATTTTTTTAACATTTCATATTCTCGTCATTTTACTTTAAAAATGGCCTCATGACTCACTGTGTGAAATTGAAACCATGTTTGAAGGCATACAAAACTTTGTATGTTCAAAGCACAGATTTAATATTTTACCTAATTCTGAATGAAGAAGCTCACTACTACTATTTCAAACCAGACATGGGGCCACCAGCAAAGAACAAACAAAGCACAGAGCATGAAGCTCATGATAATTGTTGACAAATATAACTCACAAGTGGCAGGACAGAATCCACTTTTAAGGTGTTTGAAAGTGAAACCATTCTCCTTCCATGAAAAAGGGTCTTTGCCTTATGTGACAGAGTACTGTTAGAATATTTTTTTTCTAAACCATATTATCTATTCCTGGTAGCATTCTTAAAATTCACCACACACCAGTATTTCTGGGAGACTTTCAGGAATATGTAGAGTTATTATTACTTTGTAGTTTGCTTATACTTTGGAAGTTAATTACTATGTGATCCAGAATAAACTGAAAAAAACATACTAATGAATGTTTTACCAATAAAAAGTCTACAGCTGTTACACCATTGTTTTAAAGAAGTTTTTTTAGGACTTGGTGTTGTACAAACTTCATAGAATTTGTTAAAAAAAAAAAAAAAAAGCCATTATGAGATTCAAAATATAAAGTTGTAACCATAATAAACCTTCTGTGTACTTCATATTAAGTCCCTACATTACCACTGTACAATCTGTATTTTGTAAAGTCTCAGAAAATGGTTTAGAATTAGAACATATACATCAATTATTTTGAAAAAGTTCTCCCGGAGAGTTTTTCAAGTGGAAGGTGCTAACACTGTCAGCAATCTTGTTATGATAAAGGGAAAAAGAACGTCAGAAGACACTCTGAACTAATTTCACAAGTATTTCAAGTAGATTTTCGGAATTAAGCAGAGGTTTGCATGTAATAGAAGAAACTCCTTGGAAATTAGAACCATCATTTGAGGTCAAGAAATGTAATAACAAAATAAGAATTTCAAGAAGTGAAGCAAAGCTATAACCTTTTCAAGGTGTATTTTAAGATTCACAGTATGTTCATCACCTCAACAAGAAGAAAAAAAAAAGTGACTGCTATGCTGTAAGAAAAAACAGATAATTTAAGTACAGATAAAAAGTGCATAAGTAGCTGGCTTCAGTTTAGAAAAAAAGAAGATGGCATTAAGTCTTGAGGAAAGCTAGTAAGGATAATGAGATTAAAAAATACATATATATATAAATAAAGGTATCAAGTTACTGCAGAATAGAAAAAGTAGTAACATGAATGTAAGAAAAAATACCAGGATTTAATTTATTCAAGAATAACCAACTTTATCCCTCTTTTCTGCAACAAGGTGGCTGCTCTGATTTTCTAGACAAAAGGAGTTGGGCAGATTTAATTTCTCCAGGTTTAGAGTAATAGATGTGGTAACACAGGAAACACCATTATTGAAGCTAGTGGTAGATTAACGGAAGAATTATTACACAATGAGGAACTAGTTGTAGAGATTGAAGAGGACCATGAAGACAAATAAAAAGGAGAAAATTATAAAGGCGGATTGGTAACCCCAGCCTTACCAAGTAGTGAGCTTTGGATATACCAGAGATTGATATCACAACAAAATGTGATGTTGCCATAAAGAAATAAAGGTACTTCTAGGGAAATATCTATGACACTGAACAAGATCTATGTCAGACCTGTCTGAAAATAACTCTGGACATCAGTGTTCAAGAAAGAAGTTGAAACCAGAGGAGATTTTATAAAATATCTGTAGAATTGTAGGGGAAAGGATACAGCCTTGAGCAAAGATCTGTCCAGCTTGGCTGTTTAGTCTAGAAAAACAAATGTTAAGAAATGCTGTGACTCCAGTCTATAAATACATTGGAGACCAACTGTAGACCAGAAGAGCTTTTTAAGCCAAACTTCGCTGACAGCAGATTAAATGGAGGTATCCAAGCCATGAATATATTTAAACTGGAAATACAAACCAAATTTCTGAAGATCTTTCCAACAGAATGGGGAAATGTATGTGGCAGAAATACTGATAATTTAAATTTTTTCAAAATAAACAGGCACGATAGCCCTTATCAAACAGACTACTGAACTTAGTGCTCTGAAATAAAAAATATGTGTTGTGAGTTTTTTCTGAAATAACAAATTCATATTAATCAGTGGCTAGCCTAAAGTTATAGTCTCTGTTAAAAAATTGCTCTTATTGGTTAAAACTTCTTGCCACATTTGTTTAGAAACATCGCTTTTGCATCAGAGCCAAATTATGGCTGTTCAGCTCAAACGAGGCAAAGCAAGCCTGAGATATCTATAAAAATCACATAGCTATGAACTTTGCTAGTTCAGAATCTATTTTTGTTAAGCATTGCCAGAGCTAATTAATATATAAAGAGTGAGTAGCTGTGGTGCTCAATCTGGCTCCACTAATACACATATTGCTTTCTTTGTTCTTTAAAATCATAGCTGCTTTATAAAATACTCCTTACCTGTATGTCCAATCCCATGACTCCCCGTGAGTACTTCCACTCTCTTCCCCCCTTTCCTGGATCAAAAACCTCTCTATAACACACCAGATGATCTTGCTTCTACATGACGCACTGCATGACATGGTATATTTATATTTAGTTTCCTATGACACGGCCAAAGCTTCCTCTGCATCACAGTGATGAAAGGACCAACACCTCCTGTGTACATTGCATCACTCTGTCCTGTGCTCTTGTGTGGTGTTCCCCTTTCTCTCTTCTGCCTTCACATTGTTGTAGAATTTATGGTAATAGCCAACTGGATCTGCATAAAACGTAAGTTTTCTAATGTATGTATGCAGTGCTCTTAAAATCACAGGACCTTTAGTATGCTATCACATTACAAGTTACCAGTAAAATACATTTATAATTATTCAGGAACTTATCTTGAAGACATATCATAAGGAAAACAGAAATTATACTTAAGATTGATAATTTAAAAAATGAATTAATTATCTAGAGTATAAGAAACTTGAACTTTAATAGGAAGTGTCTACTTCTCAAAAGCTCTTTCAAAAATTATACAATAATATTTTATTTTTAAATTACTCTATCTTTTAGGGAAATCACCATTTAGCTGGTTGAAGATATCTTCAATGTCAGAGGTTTTTAAGGATGAAGCATTAGCAACAACATGCACTGAAAAGATACTAATAATATCTTTGGCAATTCTGGCATGATTTTTAGGAAGTAAACTTTACATTTTTCAAGAATATCTGTATTTTAAGCTTTATAATAGCAAGTAATTTCTTATAGCATTCCTGGTTAAAGATTAATACTAATAATAACAATAACACCAACAAAAATAAAGCCTTTTACAACAGACTGATAAATTATTACATATTCCAGCTAAGTCAACTTAAATCTTGTCAAATGTGAACAGAAAGTTATAAATTAAGCCATCATTTCAGAGGAAAATATAATGTATGTGAAATTAATTTTTTTTTCAAAACAATAAGGAAAATTCAATCTCAATGTTTACTGAAATGAACATTTTCCACCTTCTTTGTAAAAGGAGAGATTTTGACCTTCCTGACCCCTGAGACTAATGCTAAACATTGCCATGGTTCAGAAGAGGCCCCAGAAACACATTGCTAAATGCTCCTGGTTTATCAGTAAGACTAGGATTAAAAAGGCTTTGTTTATACAAAACTGAAGAAAAAAGCAGTGTAAAATAGGATAACACACTGTTTTTGAAATTCTTGCTTTTCTTACAAATAGCCTAGTGAATCATTTTCTGGCACATTAATTAACAGTTGAACAATGTTTCTAAAGCTCCTTATGAACACTAAAACTTAAAAAGAGTAAAGTTATTTTTACAGTCAGAGAAACAAATGATGTTTTTTCCTAGCTGTAGAATTGCCTTGTAGAAGTGAAATCATCAGGAATAATGTGCTTGAAACTTTTGTTATTGCTGTTATTATTGTTATAAGGCAAGATGGAAATCATATGACTCTTAGAAATACATCATCTAAGCTGGTCAGCAAAATTTAGGTGAAACGAGTAAATGAGTCTCCACCATTCACTATATCCTTCCAGAGGTTTCTGAAGAAGAGAAAATATAGTTCACTGTTACCTAGAACTGTCAGTCAATATTATTTCCAAGGCTAATTTTACATTAGTGGTAAACAGAGCATAGACAGAGTTACGTTTCAGTGTGATATGAAGTCTGAGTGTTTGTGCTGACTGAGATTTTTGACAATTTTGTATTGTTACCTAATGGGATGCCTAAAATTTTAAACTATTTTTCAATCTATTATTACTGTTCCGATCAAACTGGAAAGGTTTCTCCAGCTGTCAGTTTCTAATCAAATGCTGCATAAAAATCACTAAAAATATCCCGGACATTTTAAAAAGAACAAAAAATGTCTTTATTGCCCTAATGGCAAACACCGAGCAATGCAAAGGAAGGTATAAAACACTACATAAAGCTCTGTAGTCACACAAAATTGGATCAGAAATTTCATCGTAATCTCTACCTGGCAATCAGTTTATTCTCTGAAGCAGGATAACTAATAACATTTCTTCACTAATATTTCAGCTGACGTCCAATAATGGCTATGGATTTTCTAAAAGAAAAATAAAAAACAAATGTAGCTGCTACGCTTGGGTAGTAGACTGCCTCATCACATTGTCCAGGTTTGCTAGAGCTGTTAATGGAGATTTTTCTCTTGTGTGAGAAAGATCACAATTTCTAAGTTCTCCAATGCAATATTTGCTGAAGGCAAATAGGACTTATAATGAGATAAAGAAAGCAGAGTAAGTTTGGTCATCAGGAAGAAAATCAGAAAAAAAAAAGTTTTCCAAAAGGTCTATCTGTATTAGCTTTTCTGAAGTGCCCACTGACCATATTGTGGCTCACGTTGCAGAGCAGTCTCGAAGGGTGTGGATTCCGTTGGATGAAATTCCATGAAAATGCTGTCCAGAATGCAACCAGTCCACAGAACAAGATGAGAGCTTGTTAAAATAAACCTGTCAGATGTGCACAACCAGGATGTTTGTTCCTGTACCAACTGCTCTGCTCTGCAGGCCTGTTTCCATTAGATCATGGTCTTGCTAATATGGACATGGACGGTATGAGCAACTAGAAGATCCAGAGTCCAGTCTATCACAGATGTAACCTTAGTACAATCTTTCAGGTAAAGCTGTTTTTCTTTTTTGGCAGTATGCCCAAAAAATATAGTGAATGGTATAAAAGAAACATAATAAACCACACTGGAAGGTGGCATGGGGGGCAGGAAGGAGAGAAACTTAACTATTAGTTACAGGAACAAACAACAAGAATGAGAAAAAAAAAATCCCTGAGGAGAGGAGCAGCACTACTTATCTTACAGAACTGTTGGGTTTTTTTTTCAATTGTTTAGAGTTTTTAGTTCTCTCCAACACTGTCAAAACCACTTACCAGGATCCTATCATCAAATTCACAGCACTTGTCACATCCCCAGCCCAAATATGAAATTTTAAACACATTAAGCTTCTGTCTATTCTTGTGTAAGAGAAAATTTTCCAGCTCCATTTGTCACATTTAATAACCATAACCTAGAAAATGGAGAAAATAAGAACTCTCATCTAAAGACGTTGTCCTGACAAGGATAACCAGAAACAAGTTGTGGTGATGCAATTCCCTCCCCCTGCTTCTTGGGCCACTCAGTGATTAACGTGATTCCTCTCCCTGTCCTGGGCCACATACCAACCTAGGGAAGTACTGCTAATGGCAGTAAACAGAGTGTTAAGACACCCCTTTGACAAGCATGGCTCTGCCCTCCCTGGCACTTGGGAATGGTTATAACTGACCGTCACCTCCTAACAGCCTGGTACACCTGTACCTGGGATGTGGTTGAGGAAGAACAATGACAGAATTGCACACCCATTAAGTTCTTGCGCAACTGGAAGACACCAGAATAATTCATGGTTTGAGCAGGGCCGGAGTGAAAGGTACGTGACAAAAGTCAATTATCTTGGACCCTATAAACAACAATTCCAAGTGAGACCCTTTGAGCTCTCCTGGACCTCACTGGGCCTGTGACCAGCATCTCCTCTGGGCTGGGACACCTCTCAAGTATCAACTCCTCGAGGTACCGTCTGCTGTCAGAGCTGATGGGAGCCCAGGGTGAAGTTGACCCGCTTAAGTCTCAATTGTTGCCTCTTGAGGAATGCCAATGCATCATGAGTATTTATTCTGAACTCAAGAAGAGGGAAATTTTTAACTTTGAGCTAGCTTCTCTTTCACCCACTCTCTCTCTGCTTACCGATGTGTCTGGGTATACACAGTTATTTTCATAAGTGTGGGTGCATAAGTATTCCACTGGATCCAAATATTTTTGTCTGTCTGTGTATTTGTGCATCTTGGGTTTGTGAATGCACATGTATATATGTGTATAGATTTAAGATACCCTGTAGTAAGTTAGTGTGAATCTTGTAATCTTCAAACCTGTAGTTAAGTCGCTATTTCAATTAATACATATTTTACTGAATTATTTTGTAAATCTTTAAATTGCTTAATGATTAAGTGCTGTTAGTCATTAATAAATCTTGATTTGCTGCTAAAACATTACCATGTTAATACTTTCATCTGCAACACAAGTGAGTCAGCAATATAAGAAACAGAGACTTATCATACATACCTGGGCAATTAAGGATGATACAATCTGTGACTGGAAATCAGTACAAATGCGATAGATAGAAAGATATGATCAAGAGAATTTTCTCTATAATATTTACAACAATATTTTATCCCCAGATTGTACATGGATTTTATTGAAATCAAAAGAATATTTTCATTGAGGTCCAAAGGTTTTGGTTTTGGTCAAGAATGTTGCTTAGTGTGAGAAGAGCAAGTGAGAAAGACTGTCTCTATGTGTATGTGTATTTTTGTGTGCATGTGTGTATGTGAGTATGTGTGTGCGTGCACATATGTCTGCATGTGTATGTATGTCTACATGGTATAACTAAGGAATTAAAATGGATTCAGAAATAAAATCTTGAGAATAAGCCTACAAAGGACAAAACTCCTTTTTTGCAGAGATCATAGAAAGTCATTTAATGACCTTCTAGGATTAAGCTCTCTTTTTTTTTTTTTTTTTTTTCTATAGAAATAACTCAAAATCTACCAAGAAACCTATGCTCTTAACACAGTATTGACTTCTGGGGTCAGATCGACATCTTGATGGAAAATAATTGTCATACTCCTTTTAAAAAATCATCTCAAAGTTTTTTTATACTAGAAAAATATACTGCATCCTCTAATCTCATGTTTTGGACATATTATAGAATCACAGAATGGCTTGGATTGGAAGGGATCCGCTAGTCCAACAGCCCCCTGCCATGAACAGGGACACATTCAACTAGACCAGGTTTCTCAAAGCCCCATCCAACCTGGCCTTGAACCTTTCCAGGGAGGGTGCAACGACAACTTCTTTGGGCAACTTGTGCCTAGGTCTCACCACCCTCATCGTAATTTTTTCTTCCTTATGTCCAGCCTAAATCTGCCCTCTTTCAGTTTAAAACCATTACCCCTCATCCTATACCTACACTCCCTGATCAAGAGTCCCTCTCCATTTTTGTTTAACCCCCTTGAAGTACTGGAAGGTTGCCACAAAGTCTCTCTGGAGCCTTCTCTTTGGCTGAACCCCCCGCAACTCTCTCAGCCTGTCCCCATAAGGAACGTTCTCCAGCGCCCTGACTACCTTCATGGCCTCCTCTGGATGCACTCAAGCAGGTCCGTGTCCTTCTGATGTTGGTGCCCCCAGAGCTGGACCCAGCACTGCAGGGAGGGTCTTACAAGAGCTGAGTAGATGGGGAGAATCCCCTCCCCCGACCTGCTGGCCACAATTCTCTTGATGGCGTTCTGGGCTGCAAGCACACACTGCTGGGTCATGTCCAATTTTTCATCCACCAGTTTTCTTCATCCCCAAGTCTATCCCTGCCGGGCTGCTCTCAATCCATTCATCCCCCAGACTGTATTGATACTGAGGGTTGCCTCAGCCGAAGTGCAGGATCTTGCACGTGCCCTTGTTGAACTCCATGAGGTTTGCACGCCCCATTTCTCCACCTTGTCCAGGTCCCTCTGGATGGCACATCCCTTCCCTCCAACGTGTCAACCGCACCACACAGCTTGGTGTCGTTGGCAAACTTGCTGAGGGTGCACTCGATCCCACTGTCCATGTCATTGATTAAGATATTGAACAGTAATAATTTCAAAGTCTTCTGTATTGACAAGAAATATAACTGGTGTGAAGAAGACAGATAGGGCTGGTATCAGGTGGCTATAGCAAACACTGCTTATTGCTGGATAATTACTGACTTAAGAATACATGAATTATTAAGTTATAATAATTTGAGTAACTGAAAACAAATAGCCCTAAATGTGTCATCATCCAGCTAATTCCTTTTATTCCTATTCATCCCTTTAAAAATTAAAATATTCTTCATTAACTATATATTCATTTTCAAACACCAATGCTTTTTATATTCTTTAGCCTTCCAATTTCTCTTTGCAATCCAGTTTCAGAAATACAAACTAAAAGTGTCTGAGCTTGGGTTTTTTATTCCATAAATGTTTCCTCAACATCTCTGAATGTATATTCTTCACACCAAAATTTTTTGCACTATTGGCAGACAGAATATTATTTATAGATAAGGCATTACAGAATAAAGAGTAGACGTAATGGTACAAAAGGAGTGACAGGACAAAACCCAATTGTTTAGTATTCATGAGTATTCACACAAGTTAGATTACGGAACAGTAACTAATGTTGAGTATACAGAAGAGATGCAGAAGGTTAAAACAGACTTAAGCTTCATGAAGCTCATTGAAAGCTGTATTTAAACTACTTGCAGTGACTAATGATAATGAAGTACATCTAAAGCAATTATAAAAGCTTACTAAGGTTTTGCTTTTATGTCCAAAAATAATGCCCAAACAAGCAATATCTAAAACACCTTATGAACTGCAGAAACACATTAGCAGGGGGGAGGTGAAACCTTTGCACAGTAAATAGTAACATGCACGTTGAATCTAGGAGTCTAATGAGAAAAAAAATTACAGAAAATACTATTCATCCTCAGCACTGGCTTTCTCTTTTAGTTTCCTTCACCTCCAAATTTATTCTTTTTTTTTATGCTTCCATTTTAGTGCTTTGAGAGCTTTATATTATATGAAGGCACCATGGAAACAATGTTTCTGAAATAATAGGATTAGAGGCAGACTGTCTGGCTCTGGGTCCATGAGGTACTGTATTTAAAGAAAAAAAAAAAAAGTCCGGACAGTTTTATTCAAAATGTTCAGGTCCTCTGCAGAATCACTTTATATATGAGAGTACACAGAGACCATATGGGGCTCTAGCACCGAGTCTTGAGATATCTGTCTCCATCTTTCCTTGGTTAATATACCCAATTCTCTCTTTGTGCTCTCAAATATAAATGCTTCAGGGTAGTACAGACATGGAAAAACATAAACCACAGGAACCTGAAGCAAACAGAGATTCTGGAATTTTCTAGTATTACAAATCCTGAAAATCTATGTATATCAATAGAAGCCAATAATGAGGAAAATTTGCACACATTGTTTTTCAACATGTTAAGGAGCATAGGTGAACACAGCAGGACAAGGACAATATGGCCACCACAAAACATACATGTAAGTAAGGAAGACTTTAGGTAAAAATCCAATGGAAAGTCAGATAATGTTGACTGGTCCACATACTGACCCACAAGAAAAACATGTGATGAGTAAGGGCCGGGGAGAAATAGGAGAAGACATGGTGCTTTCATCTGAAGAAGGCAAAGAAATGTGAAAACTAATGTTGGATGCTTAATCTAAGCAAGATTAGTTTTGCTTAATTAGATCTTTATGATCTTGAAGTTTGGAAAATATCCTGTGACATTACAGTCTAAATGAAAAGGATCAGATGGAAGGTAAGAGCTTCAAGAAGTTCTTGCTTAGTCTGTGGCTAAGAGAGAAAAAAAGGAGTGAAAAGTTATACTGAGGAAACAGAAGAATCATAGAATCCCAGGTTGGAAGGGACCTCAAGAATCGTCTGGTCCAACCTTTCTTGGCAAAAGCACAGTAGAGACAAGATGGTCCAGCACCCTGTCCAGCTGAATCTTAAAAGTGTCCAGTGTTGGGGAACCCACCACTTCTCTGGGCTCATTATTCCAGCAGCTGATTGCTCTTGTGAAACATTTTCCTCTTGTGTCCAGTCAGAATGTCCCCAGGAGTAACTCACACCCATTACCCCTCATCTTTTCCATGTGGCTCCTTGTAACAAGAGAGTCTCCATCTCCTTTGTAGCCACCCTTTAAGTACTGGAACATGGTGACAAGGTCTCCCCTAAGCCTTCTCTTCTCCAGGCTGAACAAACCAGTTCTCTCAGCCTTTCCTCACAGGACAGGCTGCCCAGTCCTTTGATCATCTTTGTGACCCTTTTCTGGACCCTCTCCAGCCTGGCCACATGTTTTTTGTGTAGCGGGGACCAAAACTGAACACAGTATTCCAAGTGTGGCCTAACAAGTGCTGAGTAGAGGGGGATAATGACTTTATCTCTGCTGGTGATGCCCTTGTTGATGCAGCCCAGCATCCCGTTGGCTTTCTTTGCTGCAGCAACACACTGGTCACTCATGTTGAGCTTGTCCACCAGGATACAAGGACCCTCAGGTCCCTTTCCAAAGAGATGCTCCCCAGACAGGTAGGTCCCAGCCTGTGCTGCACATTTTACACTTGTCCTTGTTGAACTTCATAAGGTCCTTGTTAGCCCACTCTTCCAGCCTGTCCAGGTTTTCCTGCAGGGTGACTCTCCCTTCCCAAGTGCCCACTTCCTCACTCAGTTTGGTATCACCAGCAAACTTCATTGGGGTACACTTGATCCCATCATCCAGATCACTTATGACGATACTAAACCTCATTGGGCCCAATATCGATCCCTGGGGACCCCACTTGTGACAGGTTGCCAGTTTGAAAAGGAGCCATTTCCCAGCACCCTCTGGGTGCAGCCTGTCAGCCAGTTCCTCCCCACTGCACAGATCACTTGTCCAGACCACAACACATCAGCTTCTCTAGAAGGAGGCTGTGGGGAACCGTATCAAAAGCCTTGGAGAAATCCAGGTAGACAGTGTCCAGCACTCACACCACATCAACTGAGCAGGTTACTTTGATAGAGGACAATCAGGTTTGTCAAGCACGATTTGCCCTTGGTGAATCTGTGCTGGCTTTTCCCAATCACACACTTCATTTGACTTGTGATAGCCCTATATATTAAGCATTCAGTCCGTAGTCAGCAAGCATCTTTCAAGATCTTCACTGGTGAGCAGAGTAATTATTTTTAAATATTTACTATTTTTCAGTGCTGATAATATTCACATACCCACAGTATGTTCATACATAAGGTCAAACATAGAAAAGATATGAAAAAGTAATAATTTGATTCTTTCTGATGCTGTCTTTACAAATAATATAATTATTACAAATGAAGTAACTTAAAGGGATCAAGAGAGGACCTCCATTTCATTCCTCTGAAATCTTTTAAATACAGATAAGGTTCAAATTGTGGTTTAAATTTTGGGAGGGATAGGTAAGTACTGAGTTCATCTCTTAACAAGAAAATAACTCAAAAGTAAGCTGTGAATATTTGCTTGAGATCTTACTGGATAAAAGGGGGAAGAATAAAGAAACACATCATACCTCACCTTTTTTCTCTGAAATTTGAAATATATTTCACAAATTTATGGAAACTTATGAAGTTTTTTATAACATGAAAAATACCATTTTGATGTTTTAATTTCAGCAAACCTATAGATATGTAGGTATTGTACCATGACTTCTGTTCAGCAGAACAGAATACTAATAGGAATACTAATGAAGAAGTCCATGCTAAAAAATATTTGATGTATAACTGTCACCAACCTCTGTACCATTGTCTGAGACATACTAATGAAAGTTTAGATGGATAGAAGTGGTAGCATTTTGTCTATAAATGCTTCTGAAGTTTCAGAATTTTATATGATGGAATTTTTGAAACACAAACTTCAATGCTTTTGCACAATATTTAAAAATCAGATGAGCAATAGCATTTAAAGACAAAATGAGCTGACAGACTCATTTAGGTCACACCAGTAGACTCCCACATCTAGTGTTTAATGCAATCTGTTTTGCATTCTTTAGCTGCCAGAACTTTTCATTTTAGCAAGCAAATGATTATAATTGAGGGACATCAGTAACATTCCAGTGCAGCCTATGGGTTAATACAGTTCGTTTTAAACAAGTGCAAATCATTGGCACTCTCTCTCACCATTTTTATGCTTCAAATTTGTATTTTTGATCCATGGACTACACTAGAAACTCAGCTGGGAAAGCCCTTTGTACAGATTATGTGAGTGACTGCTGCATTTACTGCTCAGTCAAGCACTAGAATGTACACCCTTAAAACAGATTCATCAAAACTGTGATTATTCAATCCACCAAGGTACAGAAAAGTGAGCAAGAAAAATATGTGGCAGAGATCTAAATCTGAGCAAATATAATTCCAGACATCTGTATTCGAATGCAATTTCAGCAGGATAAATTAAAGACAAACCACAGGATATATCTAACCTCAACTGATAAAATATAAATATTTCACTATTTTGGCAAAAGGAATCTTACAGTCTACTTACAAACAATATATTTATTTCTATGAATTCTTAGCACTCCCCTTACCCAAATAAATAAATAAATAGATAGATCAATCGATCGATAGATAGATATTTGTTTTGAGAGGAAGAACGGTACTCTAATGGCAATGTGACTGTAAAGATTTTTCTATTTAAAATAACTGATTTTGCATGCTTGATTCCACAGAACATTATAACTTCATATAGCAAACATTAAAAGATTCAGTTTCTAAAGATTCAAAGTTCCAGACCACAGGTGAATAATGAGATTTGTTACTCATGTTTTTAATGTATCATAGAAACTTAGTACAGGTAAAAGAGAACAGGAGTTTGAAGAGTGACACATTTCTCTGGATAAGAAAATATTTGAAAACTCCATGATTGCATTTGTGCATATGGTGTATGCAGCTGTATGGATACCAAAATAATTTCAGCACCAAAATAGGCTTTTCCTGAATCTTTTTTCAGACAGATTGCCACTGTTTGAGATATATTGAGTACTATTTACATCAAGAATTATGGACTATTCAGTCAAAGTTATGACTGGCAGGATCTACCTGCAATTTTAATACAGGTTTTAAACTAATTTTAAATTTTGGTATACTCTAGGTTTCAAATATCTAAATCATACTTTTCAGTGCAGAGGAAGAGTGTTCTTGAAAATTATGTCAAGGTAAAACAGCACTCTAAAGATTTAAATAGTTTCACAACATTTTCTATAATTAACACCAGTAAGTTTCAGATGTCTATTTTCTCGACTGAGGGCAACGTATAAAGATGAAAGACCAAATCTGGGATGAAGAGAAGATAGTTATATTTAATTTAACTGTGGTAACAGCTGCAACATCTGGAAGGCCCAGAGCATGTACTGAATGACTTCCAGATGTTGCAGGTGTGGTACAGCTGTTTGAACTTGGCAATGTACATACTGAAGTGGATTATAACTCTAAAGCATATTACTAATTTAAATTTAAATAAAGATTGGACATGGACTTTTCAGTATGGATTTCTGTGGAACATTTCTGTTGAAATGTAAAGGCCAAGGCACTCAATGGCTTCTTTGCCTTGGTCTTTACTGGCAAAGCTTACCTTTACTGGTAAGGCTTGCCTTTCACAGTTCCAGGCCCCTGAGGTTACTGGGTAAATCTGGAGCTAGGAGGACCTTCCTCAGGCAAGTACCTCTCAGATGAGTTAAGCTACTTTAGTAAGTCTTCACTTTCTATTACAACTACTTCCTCTTCTAAACCTTTGTCCAAACAGAGTAAGTAAAACAGACCTAACTTCAGACATATCCTTCCAGGAATTGATATCTCATTGGACAGTTTAAATATCTAAAAATATACACCCTTAATTTGCACAGGACTCACAAACCCATAGGTAATCCTGTGTCTAGACTAAATGTGTTTAATTACTCTAAAATCATGATTAATTAATCTAAAAATAATAGTTTTAGTCTGGAATACAGAATGACAACAAACTGATGGATTTATATTCGTATCAGATGCATCTCCTTACTGAATTTCTGGAACTACCTACTAACATGTCATGATACAGAGAACTGTCAGCCAACCAAGATAATGAAACAATCAGAGAAGGAAAGATTTTATTTTTCCACATATAAAACAGATCAATCACTCAAAGTGAGACTGATTCAAAGCACTAAAGACAGCTACTTCAAATCCATACTGGTATAACAAAGAGCTGATGTCCCCTTTGTTGCAACAGCCACGTGTCCTGGTTTTGGCCAGGATAGAGTTAACTTTCCGTGGGCTGGGAGAGGGAGCCCAGCTGAAGGGCTGGGTCCTAATTGGTCATTGGACCACTCCATGTTATGTGACGTCAAAGTCAAAACTCAGCATATAGATGGGCACGTGCTCTCTCATGGGCGTTGTTTGTTTTGTTTTCAGTTTCCGGGTTGGCTGGACGGGCTTCTCTGGTGGGTCGAGATCGCTGCTGGGGACAGGCTCTGTACCGGTCGCCACTCGGTGAGCCACTAATGCATTGTACCCGTTTTGGACTTCTATCATTACTGTTGTTCTTTTGCTAAGTAAATTTTTGTTATTTAACCTAAAAATTTATTTTTTTTCTGTCCCTCCCCTATGTCAATTTACTACTGGCTGAGTTCAAACCACAACAGTTTTTGGTGCCCAAGGTGGGGCATGAAGTTTGAGATAATGGCAGAACGAGTAACAATGTTGATTTCTTGGCTCCTTAAGATTTTATCACCTCATTTGCGTTATGTATTTCCCATGCTGTTGCTCACAGTCCATGAGAGTTGGGTTAAGATCTTGTTTTTGCTGTACTATGTGATGCTTATCTATGACAGGGTGCTGTCATCGGCCCTGGGGCTATTTACAATTGTGTTTGAGGAATTCAGGAGTTTCAGAAACCCTTGGAATGCTGATATTAACATGGTTGTTTTACTGCTAGGAGCTAGTGTGTTCCTGCATGTGGTTCAGATTTTGTTCAGGGTTAAGCAACTATTTAAGAGTATCACCTGGAAATCTACCCCAAGGTTGGAGAATTATGAGTGGCTGGGAGTGTGTAGTAGCATGGGCAAGTACCCAGAACAGTGAGCACCTCCGGTGTATTGGAACTTCACTCCTGCACAAGCGCAGAAACCTGAAGAATTAGTAGAATATTTGGAAAAAGTATGTTGTCACCCAGGTAATTCCAGAGAGGCACAGCTCACTGCAACATGCTGGGGCATAGCCCATGCTTACTGAGTGCTATTAAACACTGTTCAGCACCCTCAAGAGGAGGAGAAGGGCTCTGGATCTGGTAACAAAGTAACAGAAATTGCAGCCACTCCAAAGTCCACAACGGAAACTGCAGCCACTACAACAGTGCATCGACGGCAATACCGCACCAATCGAGACGCTGTAATCCCTATCCATAAACTGATTTGTCAGCTAGAGAACCAAGGAGTCATCAGCAAGACGTGCTCCCCTTTTAACAGCCCCGTATGGCCAGTGAGAAGGTCTAATGGAGAGTGGAGATTGACAGTGGACTATCATGGTCTGAATGAAGTCACGCCACCGCTGAATGCTGCCATGCCAGACATGCTAGAGCTTCAATATGAGCTAGAGTCAAAGGCAGCCAAGTGGTACACCATGACTGATATTGCCAACGCATTTTTCTCCATCCGTCTGGCAGCAGAATGCAGGCCACAGTTTGTTGGAGGGGTGTCTAACACACCTGGAATCAACTGCCCTAGGGGTGGAAACACAGCCCCACCATTTGCCACGGACTGATCCAGACTGCACTGGAACAGGGTGAAGCCCCGGAACACTTACAGTACATCGATGACATCATTATATGGGGTAATACAGCAGAAGAAGTTTTTGAGAAAGGGGAAAAAATAATCCAAATCCTTCTGAGAGCCGGGTTTGCCATAAAGCGCAGTAAGGTCAAAGGACCTGCACAAGAGATTCAGTTTTTAGGAGTAAAATGGCAAGATGGACGTCGTCAGATTCCAATGGAGGTGATTAATAAAATAACAACTATGTCCCCACTGACTAACAGAAAGGAAATGCAAACTTTCTTGGGTGTTGTGGGTTTCTGGAGACTGCACATTCCAAATTACAATCAGATTGTAAGCCCTCTTTATCAAGTGATCCAGAAAAAGAATGATTTTATATGGGGCCCAGAACAGCAAGAAGCTTTTGAACAAATTAAACAGGAGATAGTCCATGCAGTAGCTCTTGGGCCAGTTCGTACAGGACAAGATGTTAAAAATTTTCTCACACTGCAGCCAGGAAGAATGGCCCCACCTGGAGTCTCTGGCAGAGAACACCAGGGGAGACTCGGGGTCGACCCCTGGGGTTTTGGAGTCGGGGATACAGAGGATCAGAAGCCAGCTATACTCCAACTGAAAAGGAGATACTGGCAGCATATGAAGGGGTCCAAGCTGCTTCAAAGGTGATCGGGACTGAAGCACAGCTCCTCCTGGCTCCCCGACTGCCAGTGCTGGGCTGGATGTTCAAAGGGAGTGTGCCCTCTACACACCATGCAGCCGATGCCACGTGGAGTAAATGGGTCGCACTGATCACACAACGGGCTTAAATAGGGACCCCCAGCCATCCAGGAATATTGGAAGTGATTACAAATTGGCCAGAAGGCAAAAATTTTGGAATGACGCCAGAGGAAGAGGTAACACGTGCTAAGAAGGCCCCACCATATACTAAACTGCTAGATAACGAGAAGCAATGTGCCCTGTTTACCGACGGGTCCTGTCGCATTGTGGGAAAACATCGAATGTGGAAAGCAGCTGTATGGAGCCCCACACAATGGGTCGCTGAATCTGCTGAAAGAGAAGGTGAATCGAGTCAGTTCACAGAGGTGAAAGCCATCCAGCTGGCCTTGGATTTGCTGAGAGAGAAAAGTGGCCAGTGGTCTACCTCTGTACTGACTCATGGATGGTGGCAAATGCACTGTGGGGGTGGTTACAGCAGTGGAAACAGAGCAACTGGCAGCGCAGAGGTAAACCCGTCTGGGCTGCTGAATTATGGCAAGATATCGCTGCTCGGGTAGAGAATCTTGTTGTGAAAGTATGCCATGTAGATGCTCATGTACCCAAGAGCCAGGACACTGAAGAACATCAGAACAACTAACAGGTGGATCAAGCTGCTAAGATTAAGGTGGCTCAAGTAGATCTGGACTGGCAACATAAGGGTGAACCATTTATGGCTCCCTGGGCCCATGACTCCTCAGGCCATCAGGGAAGAGATGCAACATATAGATGGGCTCGTGACCGAGGGGCGGACTTAACCATGGATGCTATTGCACAGGTAATCCATGAATGTGAGACATGTGCTGCGATCAAGCAAGCCAAATGGTTAAAGCCCCTTTGGTATGGAGGACGATGGTCAAAATATAAATATGGGGAGGCCTGGCAGATTGATTATATCACGCTCCCATGAACTTGGCATGGCAAACACTATGTGCTTACAATGGTGGAAGCAGCCACCGGTTGGTTGGAAACTCATGCCGTGTCCCGTGCCACTGCCCGGAACACCATTTTAGGCCTTGAGGAGAAAGTCTTATGGCGGCATGGCACGCAGGAAGAATTGCGTCAGATAATGGGACACATTTCCAAAACAACCTCATAGACACCTGGGCCAAAGAGCATGGTATTGCGTGGATATATCACATTCCCTACCATGCACCAGCCTCTGGGAAAATTGAGCGATACAACGGATTGCTGAAAACTGCACTGAGAGCAATGGGTGGTGGAACTTTCAAACACTGGGGCGTGCATTTAGCAAAAGCCACCTGGTTAGTCAATACCAGAGGATCTGCCAAGCAAGCTGGCCCTGCTCAGTCAAATCTCCTACATACTGTAGATGGGGATAAAGTCCCCGTAGTGCACATGAAAAATATTCCAGGGAAGTCAGTCTGGGTTACTCCTGCATCGGGTAAAGGTAAACCCATGCGTGGGATTACTTTCGCCCAAGAACCTGCGTGCACCTGGTGGGTAATGCAGGAGGACGGAGAAGTCCGATGCATGCCTCAAGCAGATTTAATTTTGGGTGAAAATAGCCAATGAATTGAACTGTCAAATAACCCTATAATTGCAATTGGTGCCTCACAACATCCTCCTGCCACATCCAAAGCCTTCTGCTCCACCAACTGAGCTAGCTCCACATCATTCTACCAGCCTTAAAGACTATCATGGCAGATGGAACCTGAAATTATGGGCTAAATGAACTCAGCAGACATTTTGGAAGGATGGCCCATAGACTCAGGGAATGATATCTGTGAAACTCGGAAAAAAAAAAAAGGGTGGTGATTCCTTAGAATGAATTTTGAACCTGAGCATGACTTCAATGGTATGGAATAAGGGGTGGAGACTGTCCTGGTTTTGGCCAGGATAGAGTTAACTTTCCGTGGGCCAAGAGGGAGCATAGCTGAAGGGCTGGGTCCTGATTGATCACTGGACCATTCCATGTCATGTGACATCAAAGCTCAGCATATAGGCAGGCGCTCTCTCACGGGCATTGTTTGTTTTGTTTTCAGTTTCTGGGTCGGCTGGGTGGGCTTATCTGGTGGGTCAAGATCGCTGCTGAGGACGGGCTCTGTACCAGTCACCGTTCGGTGAGCCGCTACTGCATTGTACCCGTTTTGGACTACTATCATTACTGTTGTTTTTTTGCCAAGTAAATTTTTGTTATTTAACCTACAAATTTCTTTTTTTTCTGTCCCTCCCCTATGTCAATTTACTACTGGCTGAGTTCAAACCACAACAGTTTTTGGTGCCCAAGGTGGGGCATGAAGTTTGAGATAATGGCAGAACGAGTAACAATGTTGATTTCTTGGCTCCTTAAGATTTTATCACCTCATTTGCGTTATGTATTTCCCATGCTGTTGCTCACAGTCCATGAGAGTTGGGTTAAGATCTTGTTTTTGCTGTACTATGTGATGCTTATCTATGACAGGGTGCTGTCATCGGCCCTGGGGCTATTTACAATTGTGTTTGAGGAATTCAGGAGTTTCAGAAACCCTTGGAATGCTGATATTAACATGGTTGTTTTACTGCTAGGAGCTAGTGTGTTCCTGCATGTGGTTCAGATTTTGTTCAGGGTTAAGCAACTATTTAAGAGTATCACCTGGAAATCTACCCCAAGGTTGGAGAATTATGAGTGGCTGGGAGTGTGTAGTAGCATGGGCAAGTACCCAGAACAGTGAGCACCTCCGGTGTATTGGAACTTCACTCCTGCACAAGCGCAGAAACCTGAAGAATTAGTAGAATATTTGGAAAAAGTATGTTGTCACCCAGGTAATTCCAGAGAGGCACAGCTCACTGCAACATGCTGGGGCATAGCCCATGCTTACTGAGTGCTATTAAACACTGTTCAGCACCCTCAAGAGGAGGAGAAGGGCTCTGGATCTGGTAACAAAGTAACAGAAATTGCAGCCACTCCAAAGTCCACAACGGAAACTGCAGCCACTACAACAGTGCATCGACGGCAATACCGCACCAATCGAGACGCTGTAATCCCTATCCATAAACTGATTTGTCAGCTAGAGAACCAAGGAGTCATCAGCAAGACGTGCTCCCCTTTTAACAGCCCCGTATGGCCAGTGAGAAGGTCTAATGGAGAGTGGAGATTGACAGTGGACTATCATGGTCTGAATGAAGTCACGCCACCGCTGAATGCTGCCATGCCAGACATGCTAGAGCTTCAATATGAGCTAGAGTCAAAGGCAGCCAAGTGGTACACCATGACTGATATTGCCAACGCATTTTTCTCCATCCGTCTGGCAGCAGAATGCAGGCCACAGTTTGTTGGAGGGGTGTCTAACACACCTGGAATCAACTGCCCTAGGGGTGGAAACACAGCCCCACCATTTGCCACGGACTGATCCAGACTGCACTGGAACAGGGTGAAGCCCCGGAACACTTACAGTACATCGATGACATCATTATATGGGGTAATACAGCAGAAGAAGTTTTTGAGAAAGGGGAAAAAATAATCCAAATCCTTCTGAGAGCCGGGTTTGCCATAAAGCGCAGTAAGGTCAAAGGACCTGCACAAGAGATTCAGTTTTTAGGAGTAAAATGGCAAGATGGACGTCGTCAGATTCCAATGGAGGTGATTAATAAAATAACAACTATGTCCCCACTGACTAACAGAAAGGAAACGCAAACTTTCTTGGGTGTTGTGGGTTTCTGGAGACTGCACATTCCAAATTACAATCAGATTGTAAGCCCTCTTTATCAAGTGATCCAGAAAAAGAATGATTTTATATGGGGCCCAGAACAGCAAGAAGCTTTTGAACAAATTAAACAGGAGATAGTCCATGCAGTAGCTCTTGGGCCAGTTCGTACAGGACAAGATGTTAAAAATTTTCTCACACTGCAGCCAGGAAGAATGGCCCCACCTGGAGTCTCTGGCAGAGAACACCAGGGGAGACTCGGGGTCGACCCCTGGGGTTTTGGAGTCGGGGATACAGAGGATCAGAAGCCAGCTATACTCCAACTGAAAAGGAGATACTGGCAGCATATGAAGGGGTCCAAGCTGCTTCAAAGGTGATCGGGACTGAAGCACAGCTCCTCCTGGCTCCCCGACTGCCAGTGCTGGGCTGGATGTTCAAAGGGAGTGTGCCCTCTACACACCATGCAGCCGATGCCACGTGGAGTAAATGGGTCGCTCTGATCACACAACGGGCTTAAATAGGGACCCCCAGCCATCCAGGAATATTGGAAGTGATTACAAATTGGCCAGAAGGCAAAAATTTTGGAATGACGCCAGAGGAAGAGGTAACACGTGCTAAGAAGGCCCCACCATATACTAAACTGCTAGATAACGAGAAGCAATGTGCCCTGTTTACCGACGGGTCCTGTCGCATTGTGGGAAAACATCGAATGTGGAAAGCAGCTGTATGGAGCCCCACACAATGGGTCGCTGAATCTGCTGAAAGAGAAGGTGAATCGAGTCAGTTCACAGAGGTGAAAGCCATCCAGCTGGCCTTGGATTTGCTGAGAGAGAAAAGTGGCCAGTGGTCTACCTCTGTACTGACTCATGGATGGTGGCAAATGCACTGTGGGGGTGGTTACAGCAGTGGAAACAGAGCAACTGGCAGCGCAGAGGTAAACCCGTCTGGGCTGCTGAATTATGGCAAGATATCGCTGCTCGGGTAGAGAATCTTGTTGTGAAAGTATGCCATGTAGATGCTCATGTACCCAAGAGCCAGGACACTGAAGAACATCAGAACAACTAACAGGTGGATCAAGCTGCTAAGATTAAGGTGGCTCAAGTAGATCTGGACTGGCAACATAAGGGTGAACCATTTATGGCTCCCTGGGCCCATGACTCCTCAGGCCATCAGGGAAGAGATGCAACATATAGATGGGCTCGTGACCGAGGGGCGGACTTAACCATGGATGCTATTGCACAGGTAATCCATGAATGTGAGACATGTGCTGCGATCAAGCAAGCCAAATGGTTAAAGCCCCTTTGGTATGGAGGACGATGGTCAAAATATAAATATGGGGAGGCCTGGCAGATTGATTATATCACGCTCCCATGAACTTGGCATGGCAAACACTATGTGCTTACAATGGTGGAAGCAGCCACCGGTTGGTTGGAAACTCATGCCGTGTCCCGTGCCACTGCCCGGAACACCATTTTAGGCCTTGAGGAGAAAGTCTTATGGCGGCATGGCACGCAGGAAGAATTGCGTCAGATAATGGGACACATTTCCAAAACAACCTCATAGACACCTGGGCCAAAGAGCATGGTATTGCGTGGATATATCACATTCCCTACCATGCACCAGCCTCTGGGAAAATTGAGCGATACAACGGATTGCTGAAAACTGCACTGAGAGCAATGGGTGGTGGAACTTTCAAACACTGGGGCGTGCATTTAGCAAAAGCCACCTGGTTAGTCAATACCAGAGGATCTGCCAAGCAAGCTGGCCCTGCTCAGTCAAATCTCCTACATACTGTAGATGGGGATAAAGTCCCCGTAGTGCACATGAAAAATATTCCAGGGAAGTCAGTCTGGGTTACTCCTGCATCGGGTAAAGGTAAACCCATGCGTGGGATTACTTTCGCCCAAGAACCTGCGTGCACCTGGTGGGTAATGCAGGAGGACGGAGAAGTCCGATGCATGCCTCAAGCAGATTTAATTTTGGGTGAAAATAGCCAATGAATTGAACTGTCAAATAACCCTATAATTGCAATTGGTGCCTCACAACATCCTCCTGCCACATCCAAAGCCTTCTGCTCCACCAACTGAGCTAGCTCCACATCATTCTACCAGCCTTAAAGACTATCATGGCAGATGGAACCTGAAATTATGGGCTAAATGAACTCAGCAGACATTTTGGAAGGATGGCCCATAGACTCAGGGAATGATATCTGTGAAACTCGGAAAAAAAAAAAAGGGTGGTGATTCCTTAGAATGAATTTTGAACCTGAGCATGACTTCAATGGTATGGAATAAGGGGTGGAGACTGTCCTGGTTTTGGCCAGGATAGAGTTAACTTTCCGTGGGCCAAGAGGGAGCATAGCTGAAGGGCTGGGTCCTGATTGATCACTGGACCATTCCATGTCATGTGACATCAAAGCTCAGCATATAGGCAGGCGCTCTCTCACGGGCATTGTTTGTTTTGTTTTCAGTTTCTGGGTCGGCTGGGTGGGCTTATCTGGTGGGTCAAGATCGCTGCTGAGGACGGGCTCTGTACCAGTCACCGTTCGGTGAGCCGCTACTGCATTGTACCCGTTTTGGACTACTATCATTACTGTTGTTTTTTTGCCAAGTAAATTTTTGTTATTTAACCTACAAATTTCTTTTTTTTCTGTCCCTCCCCTATGTCAATTTACTACTGGCTGAGTTCAAACCACAACAGTTTTTGGTGCCCAAGGTGGGGCATGAAGTTTGAGATAATGGCAGAACGAGTAACAATGTTGATTTCTTGGCTCCTTAAGATTTTATCACCTCATTTGCGTTATGTATTTCCCATGCTGTTGCTCACAGTCCATGAGAGTTGGGTTAAGATCTTGTTTTTGCTGTACTATGTGATGCTTATCTATGACAGGGTGCTGTCATCGGCCCTGGGGCTATTTACAATTGTGTTTGAGGAATTCAGGAGTTTCAGAAACCCTTGGAATGCTGATATTAACATGGTTGTTTTACTGCTAGGAGCTAGTGTGTTCCTGCATGTGGTTCAGATTTTGTTCAGGGTTAAGCAACTATTTAAGAGTATCACCTGGAAATCTACCCCAAGGTTGGAGAATTATGAGTGGCTGGGAGTGTGTAGTAGCATGGGCAAGTACCCAGAACAGTGAGCACCTCCGGTGTATTGGAACTTCACTCCTGCACAAGCGCAGAAACCTGAAGAATTAGTAGAATATTTGGAAAAAGTATGTTGTCACCCAGGTAATTCCAGAGAGGCACAGCTCACTGCAACATGCTGGGGCATAGCCCATGCTTACTGAGTGCTATTAAACACTGTTCAGCACCCTCAAGAGGAGGAGAAGGGCTCTGGATCTGGTAACAAAGTAACAGAAATTGCAGCCACTCCAAAGTCCACAACGGAAACTGCAGCCACTACAACAGTGCATCGACGGCAATACCGCACCAATCGAGACGCTGTAATCCCTATCCATAAACTGATTTGTCAGCTAGAGAACCAAGGAGTCATCAGCAAGACGTGCTCCCCTTTTAACAGCCCCGTATGGCCAGTGAGAAGGTCTAATGGAGAGTGGAGATTGACAGTGGACTATCATGGTCTGAATGAAGTCACGCCACCGCTGAATGCTGCCATGCCAGACATGCTAGAGCTTCAATATGAGCTAGAGTCAAAGGCAGCCAAGTGGTACACCATGACTGATATTGCCAACGCATTTTTCTCCATCCGTCTGGCAGCAGAATGCAGGCCACAGTTTGTTGGAGGGGTGTCTAACACACCTGGAATCAACTGCCCTAGGGGTGGAAACACAGCCCCACCATTTGCCACGGACTGATCCAGACTGCACTGGAACAGGGTGAAGCCCCGGAACACTTACAGTACATCGATGACATCATTATATGGGGTAATACAGCAGAAGAAGTTTTTGAGAAAGGGGAAAAAATAATCCAAATCCTTCTGAGAGCCGGGTTTGCCATAAAGCGCAGTAAGGTCAAAGGACCTGCACAAGAGATTCAGTTTTTAGGAGTAAAATGGCAAGATGGACGTCGTCAGATTCCAATGGAGGTGATTAATAAAATAACAACTATGTCCCCACTGACTAACAGAAAGGAAACGCAAACTTTCTTGGGTGTTGTGGGTTTCTGGAGACTGCACATTCCAAATTACAATCAGATTGTAAGCCCTCTTTATCAAGTGATCCAGAAAAAGAATGATTTTATATGGGGCCCAGAACAGCAAGAAGCTTTTGAACAAATTAAACAGGAGATAGTCCATGCAGTAGCTCTTGGGCCAGTTCGTACAGGACAAGATGTTAAAAATTTTCTCACACTGCAGCCAGGAAGAATGGCCCCACCTGGAGTCTCTGGCAGAGAACACCAGGGGAGACTCGGGGTCGACCCCTGGGGTTTTGGAGTCGGGGATACAGAGGATCAGAAGCCAGCTATACTCCAACTGAAAAGGAGATACTGGCAGCATATGAAGGGGTCCAAGCTGCTTCAAAGGTGATCGGGACTGAAGCACAGCTCCTCCTGGCTCCCCGACTGCCAGTGCTGGGCTGGATGTTCAAAGGGAGTGTGCCCTCTACACACCATGCAGCCGATGCCACGTGGAGTAAATGGGTCGCTCTGATCACACAACGGGCTTAAATAGGGACCCCCAGCCATCCAGGAATATTGGAAGTGATTACAAATTGGCCAGAAGGCAAAAATTTTGGAATGACGCCAGAGGAAGAGGTAACACGTGCTAAGAAGGCCCCACCATATACTAAACTGCTAGATAACGAGAAGCAATGTGCCCTGTTTACCGACGGGTCCTGTCGCATTGTGGGAAAACATCGAATGTGGAAAGCAGCTGTATGGAGCCCCACACAATGGGTCGCTGAATCTGCTGAAAGAGAAGGTGAATCGAGTCAGTTCACAGAGGTGAAAGCCATCCAGCTGGCCTTGGATTTGCTGAGAGAGAAAAGTGGCCAGTGGTCTACCTCTGTACTGACTCATGGATGGTGGCAAATGCACTGTGGGGGTGGTTACAGCAGTGGAAACAGAGCAACTGGCAGCGCAGAGGTAAACCCGTCTGGGCTGCTGAATTATGGCAAGATATCGCTGCTCGGGTAGAGAATCTTGTTGTGAAAGTATGCCATGTAGATGCTCATGTACCCAAGAGCCAGGACACTGAAGAACATCAGAACAACTAACAGGTGGATCAAGCTGCTAAGATTAAGGTGGCTCAAGTAGATCTGGACTGGCAACATAAGGGTGAACCATTTATGGCTCCCTGGGCCCATGACTCCTCAGGCCATCAGGGAAGAGATGCAACATATAGATGGGCTCGTGACCGAGGGGCGGACTTAACCATGGATGCTATTGCACAGGTAATCCATGAATGTGAGACATGTGCTGCGATCAAGCAAGCCAAATGGTTAAAGCCCCTTTGGTATGGAGGACGATGGTCAAAATATAAATATGGGGAGGCCTGGCAGATTGATTATATCACGCTCCCATGAACTTGGCATGGCAAACACTATGTGCTTACAATGGTGGAAGCAGCCACCGGTTGGTTGGAAACTCATGCCGTGTCCCGTGCCACTGCCCGGAACACCATTTTAGGCCTTGAGGAGAAAGTCTTATGGCGGCATGGCACGCAGGAAGAATTGCGTCAGATAATGGGACACATTTCCAAAACAACCTCATAGACACCTGGGCCAAAGAGCATGGTATTGCGTGGATATATCACATTCCCTACCATGCACCAGCCTCTGGGAAAATTGAGCGATACAACGGATTGCTGAAAACTGCACTGAGAGCAATGGGTGGTGGAACTTTCAAACACTGGGGCGTGCATTTAGCAAAAGCCACCTGGTTAGTCAATACCAGAGGATCTGCCAAGCAAGCTGGCCCTGCTCAGTCAAATCTCCTACATACTGTAGATGGGGATAAAGTCCCCGTAGTGCACATGAAAAATATTCCAGGGAAGTCAGTCTGGGTTACTCCTGCATCGGGTAAAGGTAAACCCATGCGTGGGATTACTTTCGCCCAAGAACCTGCGTGCACCTGGTGGGTAATGCAGGAGGACGGAGAAGTCCGATGCATGCCTCAAGCAGATTTAATTTTGGGTGAAAATAGCCAATGAATTGAACTGTCAAATAACCCTATAATTGCAATTGGTGCCTCACAACATCCTCCTGCCACATCCAAAGCCTTCTGCTCCACCAACTGAGCTAGCTCCACATCATTCTACCAGCCTTAAAGACTATCATGGCAGATGGAACCTGAAATTATGGGCTAAATGAACTCAGCAGACATTTTGGAAGGATGGCCCATAGACTCAGGGAATGATATCTGTGAAACTCGGAAAAAAAAAAAAGGGTGGTGATTCCTTAGAATGAATTTTGAACCTGAGCATGACTTCAATGGTATGGAATAAGGGGTGGAGACTGTCCTGGTTTTGGCCAGGATAGAGTTAACTTTCCGTGGGCCAAGAGGGAGCATAGCTGAAGGGCTGGGTCCTGATTGATCACTGGACCATTCCATGTCATGTGACATCAAAGCTCAGCATATAGGCAGGCGCTCTCTCACGGGCATTGTTTGTTTTGTTTTCAGTTTCTGGGTCGGCTGGGTGGGCTTATCTGGTGGGTCAAGATCGCTGCTGAGGACGGGCTCTGTACCAGTCACCGTTCGGTGAGCCGCTACTGCATTGTACCCGTTTTGGACTACTATCATTACTGTTGTTTTTTTGCCAAGTAAATTTTTGTTATTTAACCTACAAATTTCTTTTTTTTCTGTCCCTCCCCTATGTCAATTTACTACTGGCTGAGTTCAAACCACAACAGTTTTTGGTGCCCAAGGTGGGGCATGAAGTTTGAGATAATGGCAGAACGAGTAACAATGTTGATTTCTTGGCTCCTTAAGATTTTATCACCTCATTTGCGTTATGTATTTCCCATGCTGTTGCTCACAGTCCATGAGAGTTGGGTTAAGATCTTGTTTTTGCTGTACTATGTGATGCTTATCTATGACAGGGTGCTGTCATCGGCCCTGGGGCTATTTACAATTGTGTTTGAGGAATTCAGGAGTTTCAGAAACCCTTGGAATGCTGATATTAACATGGTTGTTTTACTGCTAGGAGCTAGTGTGTTCCTGCATGTGGTTCAGATTTTGTTCAGGGTTAAGCAACTATTTAAGAGTATCACCTGGAAATCTACCCCAAGGTTGGAGAATTATGAGTGGCTGGGAGTGTGTAGTAGCATGGGCAAGTACCCAGAACAGTGAGCACCTCCGGTGTATTGGAACTTCACTCCTGCACAAGCGCAGAAACCTGAAGAATTAGTAGAATATTTGGAAAAAGTATGTTGTCACCCAGGTAATTCCAGAGAGGCACAGCTCACTGCAACATGCTGGGGCATAGCCCATGCTTACTGAGTGCTATTAAACACTGTTCAGCACCCTCAAGAGGAGGAGAAGGGCTCTGGATCTGGTAACAAAGTAACAGAAATTGCAGCCACTCCAAAGTCCACAACGGAAACTGCAGCCACTACAACAGTGCATCGACGGCAATACCGCACCAATCGAGACGCTGTAATCCCTATCCATAAACTGATTTGTCAGCTAGAGAACCAAGGAGTCATCAGCAAGACGTGCTCCCCTTTTAACAGCCCCGTATGGCCAGTGAGAAGGTCTAATGGAGAGTGGAGATTGACAGTGGACTATCATGGTCTGAATGAAGTCACGCCACCGCTGAATGCTGCCATGCCAGACATGCTAGAGCTTCAATATGAGCTAGAGTCAAAGGCAGCCAAGTGGTACACCATGACTGATATTGCCAACGCATTTTTCTCCATCCGTCTGGCAGCAGAATGCAGGCCACAGTTTGTTGGAGGGGTGTCTAACACACCTGGAATCAACTGCCCTAGGGGTGGAAACACAGCCCCACCATTTGCCACGGACTGATCCAGACTGCACTGGAACAGGGTGAAGCCCCGGAACACTTACAGTACATCGATGACATCATTATATGGGGTAATACAGCAGAAGAAGTTTTTGAGAAAGGGGAAAAAATAATCCAAATCCTTCTGAGAGCCGGGTTTGCCATAAAGCGCAGTAAGGTCAAAGGACCTGCACAAGAGATTCAGTTTTTAGGAGTAAAATGGCAAGATGGACGTCGTCAGATTCCAATGGAGGTGATTAATAAAATAACAACTATGTCCCCACTGACTAACAGAAAGGAAACGCAAACTTTCTTGGGTGTTGTGGGTTTCTGGAGACTGCACATTCCAAATTACAATCAGATTGTAAGCCCTCTTTATCAAGTGATCCAGAAAAAGAATGATTTTATATGGGGCCCAGAACAGCAAGAAGCTTTTGAACAAATTAAACAGGAGATAGTCCATGCAGTAGCTCTTGGGCCAGTTCGTACAGGACAAGATGTTAAAAATTTTCTCACACTGCAGCCAGGAAGAATGGCCCCACCTGGAGTCTCTGGCAGAGAACACCAGGGGAGACTCGGGGTCGACCCCTGGGGTTTTGGAGTCGGGGATACAGAGGATCAGAAGCCAGCTATACTCCAACTGAAAAGGAGATACTGGCAGCATATGAAGGGGTCCAAGCTGCTTCAAAGGTGATCGGGACTGAAGCACAGCTCCTCCTGGCTCCCCGACTGCCAGTGCTGGGCTGGATGTTCAAAGGGAGTGTGCCCTCTACACACCATGCAGCCGATGCCACGTGGAGTAAATGGGTCGCTCTGATCACACAACGGGCTTAAATAGGGACCCCCAGCCATCCAGGAATATTGGAAGTGATTACAAATTGGCCAGAAGGCAAAAATTTTGGAATGACGCCAGAGGAAGAGGTAACACGTGCTAAGAAGGCCCCACCATATACTAAACTGCTAGATAACGAGAAGCAATGTGCCCTGTTTACCGACGGGTCCTGTCGCATTGTGGGAAAACATCGAATGTGGAAAGCAGCTGTATGGAGCCCCACACAATGGGTCGCTGAATCTGCTGAAAGAGAAGGTGAATCGAGTCAGTTCACAGAGGTGAAAGCCATCCAGCTGGCCTTGGATTTGCTGAGAGAGAAAAGTGGCCAGTGGTCTACCTCTGTACTGACTCATGGATGGTGGCAAATGCACTGTGGGGGTGGTTACAGCAGTGGAAACAGAGCAACTGGCAGCGCAGAGGTAAACCCGTCTGGGCTGCTGAATTATGGCAAGATATCGCTGCTCGGGTAGAGAATCTTGTTGTGAAAGTATGCCATGTAGATGCTCATGTACCCAAGAGCCAGGACACTGAAGAACATCAGAACAACTAACAGGTGGATCAAGCTGCTAAGATTAAGGTGGCTCAAGTAGATCTGGACTGGCAACATAAGGGTGAACCATTTATGGCTCCCTGGGCCCATGACTCCTCAGGCCATCAGGGAAGAGATGCAACATATAGATGGGCTCGTGACCGAGGGGCGGACTTAACCATGGATGCTATTGCACAGGTAATCCATGAATGTGAGACATGTGCTGCGATCAAGCAAGCCAAATGGTTAAAGCCCCTTTGGTATGGAGGACGATGGTCAAAATATAAATATGGGGAGGCCTGGCAGATTGATTATATCACGCTCCCATGAACTTGGCATGGCAAACACTATGTGCTTACAATGGTGGAAGCAGCCACCGGTTGGTTGGAAACTCATGCCGTGTCCCGTGCCACTGCCCGGAACACCATTTTAGGCCTTGAGGAGAAAGTCTTATGGCGGCATGGCACGCAGGAAGAATTGCGTCAGATAATGGGACACATTTCCAAAACAACCTCATAGACACCTGGGCCAAAGAGCATGGTATTGCGTGGATATATCACATTCCCTACCATGCACCAGCCTCTGGGAAAATTGAGCGATACAACGGATTGCTGAAAACTGCACTGAGAGCAATGGGTGGTGGAACTTTCAAACACTGGGGCGTGCATTTAGCAAAAGCCACCTGGTTAGTCAATACCAGAGGATCTGCCAAGCAAGCTGGCCCTGCTCAGTCAAATCTCCTACATACTGTAGATGGGGATAAAGTCCCCGTAGTGCACATGAAAAATATTCCAGGGAAGTCAGTCTGGGTTACTCCTGCATCGGGTAAAGGTAAACCCATGCGTGGGATTACTTTCGCCCAAGAACCTGCGTGCACCTGGTGGGTAATGCAGGAGGACGGAGAAGTCCGATGCATGCCTCAAGCAGATTTAATTTTGGGTGAAAATAGCCAATGAATTGAACTGTCAAATAACCCTATAATTGCAATTGGTGCCTCACAACATCCTCCTGCCACATCCAAAGCCTTCTGCTCCACCAACTGAGCTAGCTCCACATCATTCTACCAGCCTTAAAGACTATCATGGCAGATGGAACCTGAAATTATGGGCTAAATGAACTCAGCAGACATTTTGGAAGGATGGCCCATAGACTCAGGGAATGATATCTGTGAAACTCGGAAAAAAAAAAAAGGGTGGTGATTCCTTAGAATGAATTTTGAACCTGAGCATGACTTCAATGGTATGGAATAAGGGGTGGAGACTGTCCTGGTTTTGGCCAGGATAGAGTTAACTTTCCGTGGGCCAAGAGGGAGCATAGCTGAAGGGCTGGGTCCTGATTGATCACTGGACCATTCCATGTCATGTGACATCAAAGCTCAGCATATAGGCAGGCGCTCTCTCACGGGCATTGTTTGTTTTGTTTTCAGTTTCTGGGTCGGCTGGGTGGGCTTATCTGGTGGGTCAAGATCGCTGCTGAGGACGGGCTCTGTACCAGTCACCGTTCGGTGAGCCGCTACTGCATTGTACCCGTTTTGGACTACTATCATTACTGTTGTTTTTTTGCCAAGTAAATTTTTGTTATTTAACCTACAAATTTCTTTTTTTTCTGTCCCTCCCCTATGTCAATTTACTACTGGCTGAGTTCAAACCACAACAGTTTTTGGTGCCCAAGGTGGGGCATGAAGTTTGAGATAATGGCAGAACGAGTAACAATGTTGATTTCTTGGCTCCTTAAGATTTTATCACCTCATTTGCGTTATGTATTTCCCATGCTGTTGCTCACAGTCCATGAGAGTTGGGTTAAGATCTTGTTTTTGCTGTACTATGTGATGCTTATCTATGACAGGGTGCTGTCATCGGCCCTGGGGCTATTTACAATTGTGTTTGAGGAATTCAGGAGTTTCAGAAACCCTTGGAATGCTGATATTAACATGGTTGTTTTACTGCTAGGAGCTAGTGTGTTCCTGCATGTGGTTCAGATTTTGTTCAGGGTTAAGCAACTATTTAAGAGTATCACCTGGAAATCTACCCCAAGGTTGGAGAATTATGAGTGGCTGGGAGTGTGTAGTAGCATGGGCAAGTACCCAGAACAGTGAGCACCTCCGGTGTATTGGAACTTCACTCCTGCACAAGCGCAGAAACCTGAAGAATTAGTAGAATATTTGGAAAAAGTATGTTGTCACCCAGGTAATTCCAGAGAGGCACAGCTCACTGCAACATGCTGGGGCATAGCCCATGCTTACTGAGTGCTATTAAACACTGTTCAGCACCCTCAAGAGGAGGAGAAGGGCTCTGGATCTGGTAACAAAGTAACAGAAATTGCAGCCACTCCAAAGTCCACAACGGAAACTGCAGCCACTACAACAGTGCATCGACGGCAATACCGCACCAATCGAGACGCTGTAATCCCTATCCATAAACTGATTTGTCAGCTAGAGAACCAAGGAGTCATCAGCAAGACGTGCTCCCCTTTTAACAGCCCCGTATGGCCAGTGAGAAGGTCTAATGGAGAGTGGAGATTGACAGTGGACTATCATGGTCTGAATGAAGTCACGCCACCGCTGAATGCTGCCATGCCAGACATGCTAGAGCTTCAATATGAGCTAGAGTCAAAGGCAGCCAAGTGGTACACCATGACTGATATTGCCAACGCATTTTTCTCCATCCGTCTGGCAGCAGAATGCAGGCCACAGTTTGTTGGAGGGGTGTCTAACACACCTGGAATCAACTGCCCTAGGGGTGGAAACACAGCCCCACCATTTGCCACGGACTGATCCAGACTGCACTGGAACAGGGTGAAGCCCCGGAACACTTACAGTACATCGATGACATCATTATATGGGGTAATACAGCAGAAGAAGTTTTTGAGAAAGGGGAAAAAATAATCCAAATCCTTCTGAGAGCCGGGTTTGCCATAAAGCGCAGTAAGGTCAAAGGACCTGCACAAGAGATTCAGTTTTTAGGAGTAAAATGGCAAGATGGACGTCGTCAGATTCCAATGGAGGTGATTAATAAAATAACAACTATGTCCCCACTGACTAACAGAAAGGAAACGCAAACTTTCTTGGGTGTTGTGGGTTTCTGGAGACTGCACATTCCAAATTACAATCAGATTGTAAGCCCTCTTTATCAAGTGATCCAGAAAAAGAATGATTTTATATGGGGCCCAGAACAGCAAGAAGCTTTTGAACAAATTAAACAGGAGATAGTCCATGCAGTAGCTCTTGGGCCAGTTCGTACAGGACAAGATGTTAAAAATTTTCTCACACTGCAGCCAGGAAGAATGGCCCCACCTGGAGTCTCTGGCAGAGAACACCAGGGGAGACTCGGGGTCGACCCCTGGGGTTTTGGAGTCGGGGATACAGAGGATCAGAAGCCAGCTATACTCCAACTGAAAAGGAGATACTGGCAGCATATGAAGGGGTCCAAGCTGCTTCAAAGGTGATCGGGACTGAAGCACAGCTCCTCCTGGCTCCCCGACTGCCAGTGCTGGGCTGGATGTTCAAAGGGAGTGTGCCCTCTACACACCATGCAGCCGATGCCACGTGGAGTAAATGGGTCGCTCTGATCACACAACGGGCTTAAATAGGGACCCCCAGCCATCCAGGAATATTGGAAGTGATTACAAATTGGCCAGAAGGCAAAAATTTTGGAATGACGCCAGAGGAAGAGGTAACACGTGCTAAGAAGGCCCCACCATATACTAAACTGCTAGATAACGAGAAGCAATGTGCCCTGTTTACCGACGGGTCCTGTCGCATTGTGGGAAAACATCGAATGTGGAAAGCAGCTGTATGGAGCCCCACACAATGGGTCGCTGAATCTGCTGAAAGAGAAGGTGAATCGAGTCAGTTCACAGAGGTGAAAGCCATCCAGCTGGCCTTGGATTTGCTGAGAGAGAAAAGTGGCCAGTGGTCTACCTCTGTACTGACTCATGGATGGTGGCAAATGCACTGTGGGGGTGGTTACAGCAGTGGAAACAGAGCAACTGGCAGCGCAGAGGTAAACCCGTCTGGGCTGCTGAATTATGGCAAGATATCGCTGCTCGGGTAGAGAATCTTGTTGTGAAAGTATGCCATGTAGATGCTCATGTACCCAAGAGCCAGGACACTGAAGAACATCAGAACAACTAACAGGTGGATCAAGCTGCTAAGATTAAGGTGGCTCAAGTAGATCTGGACTGGCAACATAAGGGTGAACCATTTATGGCTCCCTGGGCCCATGACTCCTCAGGCCATCAGGGAAGAGATGCAACATATAGATGGGCTCGTGACCGAGGGGCGGACTTAACCATGGATGCTATTGCACAGGTAATCCATGAATGTGAGACATGTGCTGCGATCAAGCAAGCCAAATGGTTAAAGCCCCTTTGGTATGGAGGACGATGGTCAAAATATAAATATGGGGAGGCCTGGCAGATTGATTATATCACGCTCCCATGAACTTGGCATGGCAAACACTATGTGCTTACAATGGTGGAAGCAGCCACCGGTTGGTTGGAAACTCATGCCGTGTCCCGTGCCACTGCCCGGAACACCATTTTAGGCCTTGAGGAGAAAGTCTTATGGCGGCATGGCACGCAGGAAGAATTGCGTCAGATAATGGGACACATTTCCAAAACAACCTCATAGACACCTGGGCCAAAGAGCATGGTATTGCGTGGATATATCACATTCCCTACCATGCACCAGCCTCTGGGAAAATTGAGCGATACAACGGATTGCTGAAAACTGCACTGAGAGCAATGGGTGGTGGAACTTTCAAACACTGGGGCGTGCATTTAGCAAAAGCCACCTGGTTAGTCAATACCAGAGGATCTGCCAAGCAAGCTGGCCCTGCTCAGTCAAATCTCCTACATACTGTAGATGGGGATAAAGTCCCCGTAGTGCACATGAAAAATATTCCAGGGAAGTCAGTCTGGGTTACTCCTGCATCGGGTAAAGGTAAACCCATGCGTGGGATTACTTTCGCCCAAGAACCTGCGTGCACCTGGTGGGTAATGCAGGAGGACGGAGAAGTCCGATGCATGCCTCAAGCAGATTTAATTTTGGGTGAAAATAGCCAATGAATTGAACTGTCAAATAACCCTATAATTGCAATTGGTGCCTCACAACATCCTCCTGCCACATCCAAAGCCTTCTGCTCCACCAACTGAGCTAGCTCCACATCATTCTACCAGCCTTAAAGACTATCATGGCAGATGGAACCTGAAATTATGGGCTAAATGAACTCAGCAGACATTTTGGAAGGATGGCCCATAGACTCAGGGAATGATATCTGTGAAACTCGGAAAAAAAAAAAAGGGTGGTGATTCCTTAGAATGAATTTTGAACCTGAGCATGACTTCAATGGTATGGAATAAGGGGTGGAGACTGTCCTGGTTTTGGCCAGGATAGAGTTAACTTTCCGTGGGCCAAGAGGGAGCATAGCTGAAGGGCTGGGTCCTGATTGATCACTGGACCATTCCATGTCATGTGACATCAAAGCTCAGCATATAGGCAGGCGCTCTCTCACGGGCATTGTTTGTTTTGTTTTCAGTTTCTGGGTCGGCTGGGTGGGCTTA